>NW_007735722.1:64146-86442 GCF_000696425.1 Galeopterus variegatus | reverse complement strand
GACACTGAGGGTTGCGATCCGTTGCCGGACACGAAAAAAGACAAAAAAGAAAAAAAAAATATGTAATGGTAAAAGCATATTCTGTTGTATGAATTAGTCTGTTCCTGTTGCTTATAGGCAGAAATACCTGAATGGGCTGGGAAGTCTAATGTCTAGGAAATCAATGTGGTGAGGGTCTCAGTGGTGATGACAGTGACCCAGGGGTCTCACATGGCAGAAAATGGTGGAGCAGAGAGAGTGAGAGACCAGCCTCCTCATTCACGCTTCTTTTAAAGCCATCAGAACCATGTCCCTGACCACCATTATTAATCAGTTCATATGCGATGGTCTTGCACTCTAATCTAATTGAATCAATAAGTGTACTAATGCTTTTTACAATTAATATGAATAAATACACCTACTGGGACTTCTTCTTGGGGTCACTAGACTTTGGAATATGAATTGAAATTTCAAGTAAATGTATACATGTGTCAATTTTAAATAATACATTCATCAGGCACTGCTTCTATCAAATTTATTTCAGTTTTAAAGTTATCATTGGAATTGGAATTAATAAACTAATGTTACATAAAATTTAAGTTAATCAGTGCCCCAATTTTTTTCTTTTTTTAAATTTACTGGGCTGGGGAATTTGAATCCAAATTTTAACAAGTAAATAAAGCACACTCACTTATAATTTTAGCAAATCAATGTGCTAGTATGCCTTATTGATATTAATTAAAAAGCATGTCACTGTTATATTGAATCTGATCTAACAAGTAAATGAATGTTATTTGGAATTTGTATATATGTACTAGTGCTATTTGTAAATTGCATGCATAAGTAAAATAATGCTAGATGTTGGAGAAATTCATATTAGGGGACTTCAGAAGGCTCATGGAAACATCTTTCCATAAATTTTTGAAGTACCTTTGTATGTTGCAATTTTAATGAACATTTGAACTCATAATTACACTGGTGTTATTTGGTATTGGGTCTAACATGTGTACTTGTCTTTCTCATGAATGTTATTTAGATTTGGGGATTTCTATTGAAATTTGCATTGTAAAGACCACCATGTTATGAGGAATTTAAACTGCAAAGTACACCAGTGTTTGTTCAGAGATTTTTGGAATTTAAAATTTTAATTGAAAATTAAACTAATAATTAGAACACATACAAAATATGTAAATACAATTTAAAATATGAGCTAATAAATTTACTGCTGCTGTTATCAATATCTTAAATTTGGTATTTTTAATTGAGATTCGAACAGATTATTCTACCAGGGTTATCTGAAATTAGAACAAGTAAATTCACTAAGACTTCATCCATGTAATTTGGACTTTAGATAGTGAATTGGAAGTGGAATTAATCAGACTTCCTATGTTGTTAACAAGTTGAGTTGATAATTACAATATTGCTCGGAATCAGAGCTATTTGGGAATTGGAATTGGAATATGAACTAAATAAGCACACCTGTGTTAATTGAAATTTTAACCTACGATGTGCACCTAAGAGATTGTGGTCTAATTTATTTACACTTTGGAACTGCAATAGGTTTTCAGTTAATGAGTGCACCTGAGCTTGGTAGTGAAGTTACATTATGTGCATATGTGGAGTATGAGTTAATAACATCAGTGTTATTTAAAATTTGAAGTAATAGGTGAATGAAAGCATTTTGGCATTTTATCCGCATTTTGGAATTTGAATTGAAATATAAGTTAGTAAGTAAATCAGTGTCATTTGGAATTTGAACTTGTATGTAACCTATTGTTTGGAATTTACATAATGCATGCACAGGTTACTTGAAAGTTTAGTACTGATAACTATACTTGGTATGGAGATATTTAAATATTGGAATTGGAATATGAAACGTTACATATGTCAGTGCTATTTGGATTTTGAACAAAAGTTCATCAGTGATTGTAATCACAGTTTTGAAATTTGGTGTATTAGTCATAGTTTCACCTCATAATTCCAACCGTATTATTTAGAATTCCTACTAATAAGTGCACCAGTGCTGGTTTTCACATGTATTTGGATTTTGGAATTTGATTATTTTAAGAAGACCACAGTTGTTACTTGTTATTTAAACGAATATGTACACCAGTGATAATTATATGAGATATTTAAAAACTGGAAGTGGAAATTAAATAGGGGAACACAGCTACACATCAGTGTTATTTTGAATTTGAGCTAGTAAGTGCAACATTGTGCTATCAGAGGTATTAGATTTTGAAATGTTAATAAAAATTTAACTAACAATTACAGCAGTGTTACTTGAAATTGGAGATCATAATAGTACTAGTACTCAGTATGAGCACAATTTGCATTTCAGAAATTGAATTGGAATTGGAATTAATAAGATTGCAAGTGCTATTTGCAATTTAAGTAAGCTAATAAGTACATTAGTATTTGTTAAGGATGAATTAACATAGAAACAGAGATTGGAATCGGAATATAAAATAAGTACAACACTGTTATTTGGAATTGAATATAGTAGCAGTAACAGTTCCTGTTTTGGGTGTTATTTGGATTTTGAATTCTGAATTAGAAATTGAAATAACAAAAACACGATTTGTGATTTCAAGAATACACTGGAATATATTCCCAGTGAATATGGGTGGACTACTGTAAAGTCAGTACTTAAACACCTGTTGTAATTTGGAATATTAAGTTAGCACTATAATTTTATCTGGTAAGTACACTGGTGTTATTTGAGCAAATAAGTGTACCAGTGGTTAACTGGGTTATTTAGAGTTTGAAATTTGAATTGAAATTTGGAATAATTTCCCCAATTTTACCTGGAATTTGAAATAATATATCCATCAATACTGGTTTTCAGGTATATTTGTCATGTGGACTTTGATTTCGAATTGCAATTATGTGTATATAGTGTTATTGGGAATTTGAATCAGAAAGCTCACTTTTTCATGTTATGGAAGAGTTCTAATTTCATGCAATAACTTCCTAGTGCACTCACTGCCTATAAAATTACTTCTGACTAAAATTAAGCTTATTTCTTTATAGCATCAATCCCCCTACACTATTCGACTAACTGCTTCTGTCAGTAGGATTTTGCAGAACTGACGGGTGCCTAAACATTGACATTATTATATTATGAATCCATTTCAAGTCTTACCAAAAAAAAAAAAAAAAGCAAGATTTTATTAAGAAAATTGGTGCTAGATCATTATTTAAATCTCATGCAAAGCCATTAACAGATAATGAACCTGGGTATTTAACTACCAATTAATAATAGGAAATAGGTCTAATGGGAACCTCAAATAGAAGGATTCGGGTCTCGAAGGACTGAGAAAGACTCTTGGAAGAATATTGTTTTGTATTCCATTCAAACAAACTCTTCCATTGCTTTGCCAGTTCAAACATATATCATTCTGGTAATTACACTAAATGAAGCTCCACAGTGTTACCTTTCATTTAAGTATGAACATACAATTAACATGATTTAAAGGATTTCAAGTATAAGGTAGAACACATTTGTTTTCATATATATTTTTTTATTTTTGCAGAACAATTCTCAATTATTTAAAGTTTGTGCCTGTGGATGGGAGGATTACATTCTCAAAGGGTGCATTTTTCTTGGTCTTTTAGCTTTACAAATTATACTAGGACAACTGAATTTGCACTAAATTCTTTCAACATTTTCCAGGTAACATTGTGTGTAAGATGATAATTATTGGAGGAAAGAAGAAATTTGCATAGTTGATCAAGATGACCAAACCAGTGAATATCCAATTCCACTATTACACGAAAACCTAAAAATAAAGGATATCCAAAGGACATCTCATTCAGTTCACTATACAAGATATGTACAAACGTGAATAGCAATTAACAATTTGATAGGAACATTAAACCATCATGGATATATACTATGTTCAATTATGCACGAACTGAATGTCATCAGTCAAAAACAATACTAAAAATATTGTTCTGGGGAAGATGATGCAGAATATGTTCTGCAGGATATTTGTCTATAAAACTAACAATGCATGCCCCCCAAATACTAGTGAATAGATCAGTAGGGGACGGGAACCTCTGAGAACATAAAACCTTATTTACTGCATAAAAAGATATTCATACTTATGTAGAATACATTTTAAAAGCTGTAAATGCATTCAGAGAAGTACCTGAATAACTTCTTACCAAGCACATTTATTTCCCATTAATTTCTGGCTTTCTGGAATCTACAAACAATACAATTAGTCTAAAAATAGATTTTTTAAAAAAAAATAAGCTTCATTTAAATGTTCTCTCCCTTTGAATAGCAAGTTATTTCTAGGTATATTAATTTATTTAATAGTTTCTTTTTATAATAAAAAAACCCCACACCATTGTTCATGGTATCAAACGCAAATTATGCATTTGACAATCAAGTTAATGACAGTTGTGAGGTGAAGTTTATCTACACTGAACTTTGTTCTTATCATAAAAGTCCATCACGCTTCAAAGAAAGAATATAGGGCTGGCTGTTTAGCTCACTTGTGTACACGGGGGTGTGGTAGTGATAACACCAAGGTCCAGGGTTCAGACCACCCTACTAGCCAGAAACCAAAACTCAGAAAGCAAAACAAACAACAACAACACGGGGGTGTGGTAGTGATAACACCAAGGTCCAGGGTTCAGACCACCCTACTAGCCAGAAACTAAAACTCAGAAAGCAAAACAAACAACAACAACAAAAAGAAAGAAAGGAAGGAAGGAAGGAAGGAAAGAAGGAAGGAAGAGAATAGAATAAACAAAATAAAACATATTACATAATTTTCTGTAGCATATATAATGCTATTAGAATATGAAAATTATTCAGTGAAACTAAAAGGATTTGTGGTCAAATCTAAGTACAAATAATCTTCCACCTCTTTACTCTGCTCTTGTGGTTTATTTTATCATAGTTGATTATTTCATTTATTTCTTAAACATCTAGTAGGTACCTGATAGTGATCTAAACAGAAAGTTCAAGATAGATACCACCAGCTACCTGCCAAAAATAAGATAATAATCTAGGAGGGGGTAAAAAACATGGGGATATAAAAATCTCAAGGGAATGACTTCTCTAGTTCACTGTGTGTATATAAACATTGTATAGGAACTTCAGGGAAAAGCTAAATAACTCTGACGGGGGAATTACTAGCCTCATTGAATTTGTGGGAGAAGGCATATGCATGTTATGTATAAGTAAAGACTAGAAGGACTATATACTGTCAAACAAATGAAAACAAGACTTGTTCTGAAGGGTTTAGATGGTTGGCGAGTAAGACATACATTTAGCAACTTACACTACTGTCAAATTAGGGAACGTTTTGAATCTCAAATTAGAAACAAAACCAAAAAACGTTCAAACCTGTTCTTCAAGCGACTAGAGCACAGTGCAGAGATTTATAATGCATATTTAAGGGAAGAGACACAATATATGAGGATACCTCGAAATGTTTGTAGAAAAAATAGATATAAAAGATTTCCATGAGCTTTTCAAGGTACCCTCATATACATAGTATATAGTGTTGAGTGTCTTCTCAATGCAACACTACATCCACATTTTTTTCCCTTTTCTGAGACATTGAGCACTTTTGCAAAAATATCAGGAATTTAATCAAATCTGTACATTCCAAGCATTACAAGGTTCATTCACTTTAACATTTCTTTAGAGTGAGGCTTCAGGGATGAACACATCGAAAATTCTAACTTTTTGAGGGAAGGTGTTTAGAGGTACCGCTTTTATCTTTATTGTGGATTATGATAGGTCGGGGATTGGCAAATTAGAGTTTATGGTTAAATTCTGGCCCCCTGCTTGTTTTTGTAAATAAAGTTTTATTGCAACACAGCCATGTCCACAGAACACATCCATTCCATTCCTTCATAATCATCCGTGACTGCTTTGGCCCTGCAGACAGAGTCCAGCAGATGCAACAGACACTCTGGCTCTCAAAGCCAAAAATGTTTACTATCTGCTTCTTCACAGAAAAAAAAAAGTTTACAGACCCTTATGATAGAAGCTGCAATGTGTAAATTCAAAAATGAAATATATTTTTCAATAATGCAGACCCATTAAGGATGCACATACTCTTCACATTTTATCATCAAAAAATTTTTAAATTCAATAATGCAGACCCATTAAGGATGCACATACTCTTCACATTTTATCATCAAAAAATTTTTTAATTTGGGCCGGCCCGGTGGCACACTGCTACAGTGCACCGCTTGGGAAGTGCGGGGGTTCGGATCCCACATACAGACCGGCCACTCACTGGCTGAGCGAGGTGCGGGAGCGACGCCGAGGGTTGCGATCCCATTGCTGGTCATGAAAATGACAAAAAGGGGAAAAAAAAAAAATTTAAATTTGTTCAATCGAATTGCACAATGACATGAAATATTACAAAAAAAAATAAGTACCATCAATCAGAAGTTGTATTAATTTTATATAATTACAAGCAGCATATAACTCCGTTATTAGATGCATTTAGATTTAATTTTGTATTTCACATCAATGCAATGAAATACTACAATCAGGGAAAAATACAAAAGATAATTCTGTACCACATGGAGATATGTCAAGAAACACTAAAAAATAATAAATAAATAAATAAAAAGCAAGTTTCATGATTGTTTCAGGATTACCACATAACATTATTCCATTTCTATAATACGCTCATGTTTTACTACTAATAAATGTATTTTTTTATTTGTAATATATTTATAAAACTAATAAATATTGCTCATCTATATTTGTATAGGAATACATAAATTAGGAAAGCTATGCCTTAAGCCTATAGTGTTTTCTTTTGGGAGGTGGAGGCTATCGGATAATATACTTTGTACGTGGCTCTGACTTTCAAAGCATTAATATTTGGCAATTGTTAACAGTAAAGCTTTCAGTCATTAATTTATGCTTATTAGGACTAAAGCATCCTGGAGAAAAGTAGGTAAATGCTGAAAGCTGACTCAATGGTTAACTCAAGGCGCTGATGACCATAGTGATAAAATCACTGAGTTTCTTTCGGTCGGTTTTGGGGAATGTTTCTTTAGCTCTCTGAGCTTTGCTTTCTAAATATGTCAAGTAAGAGAAAGGCTATTAGCACCATTTATTTTACACAGTTATTTTGAGTAGAAACACAGTAGCTTACACGATAATGAATACAAGGTCTGTAAGTCACTTGTCAGAGTTCCTGGCGTTTATCAACTGCTCAGGGAAGATAAACATATCTTCTTACTGCTTCCTTGTTATCACTATAATTGATGCCAGCAACAACAACATCATTATTATTAGGGGAGTCATTCTTATTAATACTGCTTTCATTAATAATATTAGCAGCAACGTCATGATTTTTAGTATTGCAGTAAACATTACTACTCTTGTTAAAAGCCAGAGAGGATACTGGCAAGTAGGGAGGGGGAGAGATCATTTTTTGGAATCAATACTCTCTTTGTAGGGCAGATAGAAAGTCTCCAGAAAACCCTCAGTCCTTTGGGGCATTGACAGCATGAAAAGTCCACAGTGTCTAATAAATCCTCATACATCTGGAAGCAGCCTTTTGGCTCAAAATTCTCTAAACCTATGACATCTCCGATTCAAACATGGTTAAAAATCCTTTCTTCTGGAACCTAGTACAATAGTTTTCATTCTTTTCCCCAATACCTGAATGCTTTGTGGTACTGCACGAAAGCCTGCCTACTGTTCCATCTCCCCAACAACCCTATCTCCCCACGCTGCCTGGACATGGTTTATGGAGCCAAGCAGCATCTCAGTACCAGCGTGAATGCATCTGGGATAAGCTGCCCTTTACATAACAAAAAGGTTTCTGATTCTTAAGACCATTGTTATAATCCTAGAGGAACCATTTCCAGACTATCATTAATCTTTATTAAAAATTCACAGTTTAATGAGCTGGTGTTAGACTGCTTGCTGCTGGGCATTGCTTACTAAATGCTATTTCCATAAGCAGCTTTGTCTCCACGTTGTGGCTTCTAGAATGTTTATGAACCCTCACCCCTCCCTATGTTTTGTGAGTCTGGAAATCTGAATGTGGTTGCTTCTCTGGACATAAGTGTAATTTTCACAGATGCTCAGATCTTTCTTCTAATCTCTGTGATTAGTTATATCATCTCTTTTCCCAAGGGAAATAAACTGCTTTTCTTCCTGAAGGGCAAAAACTTGGATATGACTGTATAGTATTGCAAAGCACGTCAGTGCTGTATATCACCATAAGGGTGGGTGTAAAAGCAACATTTTTGTTTCCCAAAGGAATCCAATTGCCAAGTTTGAGATGTGAGAAACTCTGCAGGACAAATAACAACCCCCTTCCTGCTGCTTCTTCAACAAACAGATGTTAAGAAAAAAGAAAGAAGGCAGATACTTTAGAATAAAAGAGTTAAGGAAACCATCCCCTCCAGACCACGTGTGATAGAATCCCATTTATTCTCCTTTTGGTTGCCTGTGCTTTGGGGGTTGTATTCATAATGCCTGTACCCAATCCTATTTCCTGAAGTGTTTCCTCTACGTTTTCTTTAAGGTGTTTTATTGTTTCAGGATGTATATTTAATTCTTTAATCCATTTTGAGTTGATTTTGCTATTTGGAGAGAGGTATGGGTCCATATGGGCCCTGTCCATATTCTGAATCAATCAAATAATGAATTCAAAAAGGATTTGAAGCCAGTGGGTTTATATGAACCCAGGTATATACAGCCTATTTCTTTAACGAATAATTTGTAAAGGGGTGATCAATCATGTGACTTAAGGTATTTTGTTTTAGCAGCCTGAGCAAACTAAGACAGTCGGGGTCTCCATTTTTATTAAAATAACTTCTAGTTAGAGTTTCTGTTGCTTGGAACCAAAACCGGCATAACTGACCCATGGATATCAATCATGTTTTCTCAGGGCTCCTCAAGTAGTCAATAACAGAAGATGGTATATAAGAAGGAAGAGGTTAGAGAGGTTTCTCGGTTGGTGTGGACACATGTCAATTGTCATTTACATCACCCTGTGGAGCCAAGTGCCTACTTTATTTTCCCCTAAAGTTCTAAAATCACGGTGTTGATAAAATGTTCAGAAAAGGATAACTGAAACTATGAGACATTTCAGTAAGACATCAAAAAGTAGTTCTACTATAATCTCTAGGAAAGGCCATTTGAAAATACGTAGCATTTAAAATCATTTCTCTATTACATTTCTATTTTATTTTACTCACTTTTAAATTATTCTATCTTTGGCCGATACTTAGAAATGTACAATCTCGGTATGTTTTTAAACCTTTGAAAAAGGACTATATAGAAATAGAAGGAAATCGCTATAAATCAAACACAGATTTACACATCATTCACCTAAAGATACTATATTCCTAGAATTTTCATGTCTTTCAGATATGCTGTAGGGTTAAATGTTGTTCCCCCACAGATAAAAATAGGTTTCATTTTTACATTAAAGGATCCAAACAGAGTTTTACACTAACTTGCATAGATTAAATTTTAGGAGTGGCGAGTGATTGAAGTTTGTTTGCAATGATTAATTTATCAGTTGCGCATCCAGATTTAAATTGCATTTGTATAGCTCATTCTATGCAAGATATAGACCTGCTGCTGTTCACATCTCTCGTTTTATAGAACAATTATAGTCAATCAGTTCACAACACCTGCACTATCAATGTCTTCTCTAGAGACAGTCCTTCAGATATCTAGTGACATTTTCTGGAGCATGTTATCTTCATATTCATCCAAGCTGGTGACCTTTAGTGTCTTTGTAAAATACTCTCTGATATTGTCACCAGAAATGAGAAATGACTGTTCACACAGGACCAGGGTGATATTCTTTTCCATCGATCCCACGGACATTTTCCACTCTCAACTTGATCATGAAAGACTTGTTTACCACAATTTCACACGTGGATTTGCAGAGATCCTCTCCCCACAATGAGGGCTAAATAAGTGCTCAGTGTCTTTCCCTGTTTTTCTTTTAACATCATTTTTTTTCCTGATGACCTTTACTAACAGCAAGCGTTGGTATTGGCTGAAGTTATTTCAGCTAAATGTACCTTTCTAGGGAAGTTTTTGTTATGAAAAATAATTGATTGATCACCCTGGAGTGGATATTAGTATTCCTCACCTTTTCTCCCTCTGGGCAGGAAATAGGACTGCACTTCCTCATAACTCTTTTTATTTTTTATTTAATAGACTATTTTTTAGAGCAGTTTTAGGTTCACAGCAAAACTGAACTGAAGGTACAGAGAGTTCCCTTTTGCCCCCTACCCCGAAACTTGCACCGTCTCCTCCATTATCAACATCTCTCTCCAGAGTGGTTCATTTCTCACAGTTGATGAACCTACACTGACACATCATTGTCACCCAGGGCCCACTGTTGACATCAGGGTTCACTCTTAGGTTGGCACATTCTATTGAACTGGACAAATGTGCAATGACTCATATCCACCATTATAGGATCATACAGAGTGGTTTTGCTGCCCTAAAAATACACTGTACTCTGCCTATTAATCCTTTTCTTTCCCCTATTCTCTGGCAACCACTGACCCTTTCATTGTCTCCATAGTTTTGCCTTTTCCAGAATGTCATAGGGTTAGGATCCTGCAGTCTGTAGCCTTTTCAGATTGGCTTCTTTCATTCGGCAACGCATCTGTTTTCCCCTCTATTTTCCTTTCCCTACAAGCTGGACTGTGGATGTAATGGTTGGGCTATTTCTACTTTTGCGTTAGAGGTTTTTATCAGAAATGAGCATGCACAGAAACAAAGCCCCCCCCCCCCCAAAAAAAAAACCTTGGAAAAATCACCTTCCCCACCTTTTCTGCCAGCCTTTATCAAACTCTGTATTGTAAATCCAAGTTCAACAACTTGCCATCTTGTCTGAGTGACAGGATCTTAGAGGCTCTTTGTTACCACAGAACACACACTATGGAAATACTGAAAGAGGCTGCAATCAGTGGGGGTGGAAGCGAGGTGGTAAATCCACAAATTCGTGTTATCATGTTATTTCACCCAGAGAAAGCTGTCATTAAAATGATTTTGCAAGCAGACAGTTAATCACCCTCTCCTCCTCCTCTTGAAGGGTCACTGAAGAGTCAGCTTCGAATACATGAAATAACTTGAATGATTTTGCTTTTGTCTTGGCAAGTTTTGTTTGGAATAAGTGTAATGGAACAGAGACATACAAAATAGACATTTACGTAATTGCCACTTTCTAAGGTGAAAACTAGAAAAAAAAAATAATTTGCTGTTACCTGGAATACAATTGTTGCCAACTTGAGAACAGAATATTTAATGTCTCTTTGAGGGGAAAAATATGGGCAATATTTAGAAGTGTCCATTAGGATATTTTAGTTATTATCTTTGTAAATATCATGCGGGCATGACTCAATCTATTTATACATCCATCTAAATGAGCTGGCTTCAAATGGGAGCTGAAACCTTCAAGAAGCCTTATTAATACTCTAATGATTAAAGAAAATATAATTTTTGAAAGATCTTGTTTCTCACCTATTGTCTTATTTTGGTATCCTTGAGAAATATGAGGCTGCATATATCCAATAAGAATAACAAAAGAAATTGGGGATAATTTTATTAAATGATGTAGTTTTTGAAATATGCATGATAATCTCCACTTGTTTAAAATTAAAATTATATTTTATTTACAGCTGTTTATATCTTTATTTTTTTTTTCATTTTAATCACTGTCTTATCTAAATTTGGATATATTGTACATTTAAAGTTTTTTTTTTTTTTAATATATATTTTGATTTTTTTGGTTGTTGGCCAGTATGGGGATCCAAACCCTTGACTTTGGTGTTATAATACTGTCCTCTAACTAACTGAGCTAACCAGCCAGATCTCAAATTTATTAATTGTAGTTATTGATCCATTCCCACTCTGATTATCTGCTTAAAACCTTAGGAGGAAATGTATTTTTTTTTTTTTTTTAAGATGACCGGTAAGAGGATCTCAACCCTTGACTTGATGTTGTCAGCACCACGCGCAGCCAGTGAGCAAACCGGCCATCCCTATATAGGATCCGAACCCGTGGCCTTGGTGTTATCAGCACCGCACTCTACTGAGTGAGCCACGGGCCGGCCCTAGTAGGAAATGTATTTATCCCTATATAGGATCCGAACCCGTGGCCTTGGTGTTATCAGCACCGCACTCTACTGAGTGAGCCACGGGCCGGCCCTAGTAGGAAATGTATTTATCCCTATATAGGATCCGAACCCGTGGCCTTGGTGTTATCAGCACCGCACTCTACTGAGTGAGCCACGGGCCGGCCCTAGTAGGAAATGTATTTTTATTTGTTAGTTTTTATCATTAATTTATTGGTCAATGAAAATTAAATGGCATTTGAATCAAATAATTTTTCTGTAAAACATTATTTCTATGGATTTTGTGCCTTTTTCATGGCCAAACTGGAGTTAAATTTTCATTGAAATGTCATGCTTCTTTACAAAGAATATGCATGTATATTCAATGTTTTTAGTAAGGTTGTGTGTCTTTGTAAGTGTGCATGCTTGCGATTGGGTATATGTTTATATATAAATCATAGATAACTTAAATTTTCTAATATGTAGGAGTAGGCGTATCTATCCACATCTACATCTATAAATATATCTGTGTAAAAGTAGAATTTCTAAGTGACAAAACATACGTATGTTCTACTTTTGTTGATGCTGTCAAAATGTTTTCTAAAGAGTTTATTCTAATTAGAACATAAATCTTCAGCATGTGAGAGTTTCAGTTGTTTTATATCCTCATCATTAGCAACACTCGATATCATCACCACTGAATTTCAGGCACCTTGACAGATGGAGTCTTAGTATAGTTTTAAATATACGTTTCACAGATGTCTAATGAGGTATTTTGATATTCTACACAGTGAAGTGTCTGGTTTTTTCTAAAGTAAATATTCTATCTTTTAATAGTTAATAAAAAATAGTAAATTTTTGTAAATGTTCGATATAATCACTTTGCTAAGTGATTATGTATAATTGCAAGTATATTCTATTTTCAGTAGTTGGTGTTTTTATATTTTAAGTGATTGCAAACCAAGCGTTCCACATATTAAGGTAGTTCAATATAAAACTTTTGTCCTTTATCTGTAAAGCTTTTTTTGTGTGTTCTTTTAATAAATCTTCATATAATCATTGCTGAAGAAGATAATATCAGCAAACTTTATCATCTAAAACAATGCTGTTTTAGTTTTCTCATGTACATTACATCCAAAATTCAAGAAGATTTTATTTTGGCATGGTATGAGATAGTTTCTTTCACTTGTTCACTTTTGTCACAAATTAGGCATCCATATATTTTTCATTTTATGTCTGTCCTTGAGTCAAAAATTCACTGTCTTATTGAGAAATTGATAAAATTTTTATTATATCTCTTTAAAATGCCAATGCCCTTTTTCCAGCACCTTTTTGACTTTGTCTTTATTTTTTGGATTTTTTTTTTGGTTTTACTTTTTAAATCTGTTTTTTATTACGACGTGCTCATTGTGTATGTCTTTAAACTTTACTGGGTCCATATGGCGTTTTGAATTTGTCCTTGATTCTCATCAACACTGTTGGAAGATTTTCAGAGATTATCTTCTTAAATAGTAATTTCCCCCTCTTCTCTATCTCCCGTCTGGGATGCCAGTTATATGTATGTTGTATCATTTTTCCATGCTCTGTAGGTATATCTTTTGCCCCTCTATTTTCCTTTTTTTTTTTTTTTTTGTCTCTGTTTGCCTATTTCCATGAATTAATTCTGTCCTCTGTAACTAATCTGTCAATTCCATTAATTAGTTTAGTTTTCCATTTTAGAATTTTTAAGCAATATGTTATGGTTTCCAGTGCTCTGCTGACAATCTTTACAGTCTAATTTCTTGAACATGGTAATCACAGATATCTGAAACTCCTGTTCTGAAAATTATGCTATCTGAATCTGTTGCTATTTTGTTTCTATTGTGTCTCTAGGTCTATCTTGGTTTTCAGCCATCTTTTTATTATTATTATTTTCTCTTATAGCTGGTACTTTTTGATTAAGTGCTGGTATTGTTGAAAATATTTGTGAGAAATAAAGTTCAACTTGGGATGATGCTGTCTTCTAGAGAGGATCCATTTTTTACTTGATGCAATTGGCATGTGGACAGACTTAAAGATGATTTCATTGATTGTTAAGACTTATTGATTTACCTGTTTGTGACTCATTCCTATTCCTACAATATAACCTGTCAAGATTTCAAAATGAATCTTGAGATGTTTACTAGATTCCTGCTCCAAGGCAGACTCTCCAAGTCGGTCCAATATTTGGCATTTTGCTACAGATAAATGCCAATGTCTTTTCTGAGGCACTCAATTTCTGCCTGTATCTGTCTTTTTTTTTTTTTTTCTGGCTGTCAGTATGGGGATTCGAACCCTTGACCTTGATGTTATAACACCATGCTATAAGCAACTGAGCTAACTGGCCAGCCCTAACACTTGTCTCATCGGTCACTAGTGAGTCATGAATACCTCGAGAATTGTGTTAATGTCAGATTCAGAGTTGAGTTCTCTCGTCCTACAAATGCTCACTTGGTAAAGTTTTTTTCTTCTTTCTTTTATAGTTGCTCATTTATAAGGAAGCTTCTCACAAGTATAGGTTAAATGCCAAATAATAATAATAATAGTAAAAATAAATAAGAATGAAAGTAAATCTGCATGCTCATGGGGCTTGTTGCCTGAATTGCCTATGTGGTGGAGTCATTACAACTTCCACCTGTTAATGCCTGTATAGTATTACACTTCTCCTGTGGGCCTTTCACCTTCAGCTGACTCTAATGACTTCAACTTTGAGTACATACAGTTACTGTTAACTACCAGTGATTCTTAATATTAAGTTGATGGCCTGTGTATATCATTATATTTTTCCACTATCTGTGATTGAAATGAGAGGAAACACTCCTACATCAGTTCAATCTATCCTATCGATCAGAAGTAATCAACATAATTATAATTTGTTGGTGTCCAAGTATGTTTTTAATTCACTTTAATTTTAAACAGAAACAGATGTAAGTTCTTTAAGCTTACTTCTGCACTAAAAATCTCAGTAATAAAGCTATACTTTTTAAATCCCTGAGGTAATATGATTCAATAAACAAGAGAATTTGCACAAATGTTCTCAGAATCCCTAACTTTTATTTCACATCGTGCTCTCAGGTTTTCTTTCTCTTTTACTCTCTCACATGTGCACACAGACATAAACCCACATGTTCATTTTAAGTTTTGCAAAATGCACAGAATAATTGTATTTAGCACTGGATGAATCTACTTACAAAAGAAGATGGTCACAGAGAAGAAGCAACATGCCACCACTGTTAAAAATCTAATAACAGCAAGACATTTGAGTAAAAGTTTATTGTAAAACTAACTAGTTATTTTGCAGAAACCTAGGTTGGATAGGAAATCAAAATATTTTGTATCCACGTTACAGAAACTAGTCACTGCAAAAGACCAGAATCAAAACTTATATCTCTGCTTCCAACATCTAAATAAATTAAAATTTGTTGTATTTTTCTACCTATAATAGTTTTTTGAGTGGTTTCAAAATTTTAAAAACTTTTGTATGATAAAAAACAACAAAGGTGAAGGTTGGCATTGTGTAACATAAAATATTTTGATTATTATGTTTATTACTGTTTCATGGACCATCAGCTTTTGATTTACTTGTTTGATTTCATGCAATAAAATTTCTACAGTTTGAAATGTTGAATGTTTGAATGTTCCTGCTTTGGGAGGATTTAAAGTCACAGGTGAGATAATACATATTTGCAGTCATGCTCCTCTATACTTTATCCCATTTTTACCTATATTTTTAACAAGCAAGATATATATTTTTTCCATTCACCTGAAAGTTAAAACAATAACAACGAAATGCAGGCAGGATATTTTCAATTTAAGAAAGCACTTGGACAATTTTAGTGGCACTATTTGTATGATAATAATAAACCAGTAAAATATACCAAATTAAGTTAAAAAACCAAATGGCAAGAATTTATCATACCCAGGGCAATGGAGGTGCAGAAAGTATTACAGGTGAATGTCTAAAATAATTAATAAATCATGAGACAGATTAAAGTACAGGAAGTAAGGGCCAAACTTTTGAATCTCCAAGGAGAAAAATGTTCAAAGAGATAGTCCAGCTGTCCTCAAAGTTTCCCAAAAATATAAGGGGAAACAAACGCAAAGCTTGTTGTGGACGTGATACTTGCTGCATTAGGTTGTTCCAGACATGAGTTAAATATCTCTCTCTTGGTGATATCTCGCTCTTGTTTCATAGTGTGTGTGTTTTCCACTCTTTCTACCTCCACTGCTCTGAAAATTTCTTTGTTATCACTTTCTTCTTTTGTCCACGAATGACACGAAATTAACGCACAGGTACTAGATAAATGTACCAAGGCTCGTAGCTTGAAAATATTCAGATTTTTTAACTGTTTCCAAAATTAATTTATCTGTTGGAAAAAAAAAAAAACTTGCAACTAATAAAAACCAGCAAACTTCCAAGGATCTTTGAACAATAACTTTGAGAAATCAAGTTAGGATTCAAGTTTGTTCTTACCACCTTTTCCATAAAATCTGAATATGCTAGTTTCAGCATGTAATAAATGATAAGTCTGTTAGTTGCAGTTCACTTCACCCAGGACTTTTATTTCACTACAGCCAGCTATTCATTTATTTGCATCTTCATGAATGCATACCAGGAGACTGTGAGAGAAGAAGGATGCTGTCAGTCTTTCAATGTGTGGAAACCTAGTTAAAGCAAAGTCGTGTTCAGAATTCCAGTTTTAATAAAAGGCGATGGAAGGTGTTAGTGAATTTTAAGGTGGTTATGGAAGATTGAAAAGCATTTTTCCTATGGCAATTGCTTCATGTATAAGTGCAATATTGTCCGAACATACTGAGGAATTTTGAAAGATCATTAATTGATACTGAGGGAAAATAAGATAGAGAATTCATTAAAACAACCTATCCAAGATCAATCACACATTCTTCAGAACTCTCCACTTTAAGGCCATAGCAGAATTGTCTAGGACAATTTTTGTGTTATCTCAGTTTTTCTAATATAAACATGCTGAAATATTCCTGATTTATATATATATATATATATGATATAGGCACACATATATCATATACTATACATCCTTTCAAATCTGAGTTCCACAGTGCATGCAATTACTTTAATTGAATATACACAATTCACACTTTTTTCTTTCTTTTTCTTTTTCTATTTTGCTTTTTGTTTTTCTTCTCTCTTTCTTTTATATTTTATTACCTTCTCAAATTTTATAATTTGGCATCTTCCAAGTTTTCTTCTCTCTTTCTTTTATATTTTATTACCTTCTCAAATTTTATAATTTGGCATCTTCCAAGTTCCCACCCAAATTTGTGGAAAGTATACTCTTCAAAGGTGGGCTCTTCTCTGCTAGTGATCTTGGTATATCCATTATTAGGTGCTCAGGAAATTATTGTAAAACATTCTTGCATTTGTCAAGCACAACAGATTCTGCAAATCTTGTGCTAGTTGTCTTCATATTCATTGTTGGTATTTATTCAGCACCTTCTGAGGTTAAGTTAATTAACACTAATTAAATTAAATGAGGTTAAATTAATTGAGATGTTTGATTAATGTAGAAAACCACAGCAGGCATTAAAAATTTTTTTTCACTTCTTGAGTTTACATTTAGATCACCATTTACACCAGGTGTTGTGCATTATCTAGGTCTTTTAACGTTTCTTTTATATTGAAACTTTATCATTGGGTTCCACAAGCTTATGCTCTTATAAACCTTCTCATATTCTCACTCTTTGCATCCTTCGTTATGCCTCATTTTTGATCTACACCTACACAATTGGCTATCTCCCCAAACTTCCTCTGGTGCTGACCTCAAAGACCATGGATTCCCAAACCACATTATCCCGGTGCTGCCTATTGGACCATTTCATTTGGCTTATGGACTGATATTTCAAAATCACCATTTACACATTTGCAGCAATCAGCATTCCCCCAAACCAGCTTCTTTACCCCATTCATTCTCCATCCAATGGAACACCAGTAGAGTCATTGCTGAATCCTAGCCTCTTGTACCCAAAAATGTGGTAGATCAGCCAAGCCTCACTCATAAGTGTCTATCTCCTTGCCCCATTCTCCACCTATCTCCAAATATACACTTTATTAAAAGTCTCATCATGCCTTGCCTATGCTAGGAATTATAGCAACTAATTTCTCTCTCTACTTCGGCAGCACCATGTGTTGATCCAAACCTGATATTGCCTGCCAAGCACGCAGGCTAATACTCCCGTCTAAAATGCCCAAACTTTCTGTGTTTGTACACTTATGATTGTTAGCACAGAAAGTCCTTTTTCATCAGCACCTGAAACCCTCAGATATAACACATTGCTCTCTTTTTTTTCATTGTAAATTCACCCCCATCTCCCCAAAAGGCAGCTAAGAATGTCTGCCAGATACTGTCATGTATAGCTGCGAACATGTCATCCACGTTCTTAGAACCCAGACTAATCTTCCTGTATTTATCCACTGATGGAACCCCAGTA
This sequence comes from Galeopterus variegatus, assembly GCF_000696425.1. Lineage (NCBI taxonomy): Eukaryota > Metazoa > Chordata > Mammalia > Dermoptera > Cynocephalidae > Galeopterus > Galeopterus variegatus. Next base: position 67,884 of record NW_007735722.1, on the reverse strand, counting down.
TCATTTATCACACCTTCTGGTAAGCATTTATCATACTCTCAAACTATCTATTTTCTATTTTTTCTGTCCCTATGACTACATATCTGTTACTTTTTCTAAAAAAATCCTAATTATCAAATTTTAATCACTTATTCACTCCTTATCACTCTCAATAAATTACATGAGGCCAAGTACTCTCTCAGGTTCTACCTTTTATACACAGCCTGTAGAATAGTGTTTATTCCAAGACACCAGAATAACGACTGATCAGGTGGATGAAATTAGGAAGGACGCAATACAGGTTGGTGGTTCCATCTCTGTTGACCTTTATCGTAGTAATTGTTGTCAATAAAATTTAACTTGGAAATATCAAGGATTTTGACAGGTATTTCGATTATTTTTATGGAGAGGGTTTCCTAATAATAATATACTAATGTACAAGAACAATGGCCCACCAAAACTATTTAGGAACACTAAGCTACTTTGTGTCTGTTGTTCTGTATCTTATTCTGGGGCAGACACCTCTCATTAGTCATGATAAGACAAGTCTCTAAGCAACATGACTTGGTGTCTTCATAAAATAGAGTTTCTGCAGCTACTATCTCTCATGGGCTGTCATGCTTTTATGTAGAAAAAGTGGCTTAGTATACTTAGCAAGTACAGAATTTGCAGACTGAGAGAATCCTGCAGTTACCTCTATGAGCAAATCATTTATAATCCTTGTGGTTAATTTCCTCAGAAACAGTGGCAAAATTACCCAACATTCACAGCTACTGTGAAGGTTAAAAGCAATTTGTCTAACGTTTAGTATTGTGTCTTGTACATAATAGTTCCTCAATATGTTATAGTATCTTCATAAAATAAATCTAATCAGAGTTAAATCTTGGCTCTACTTTGCTTTATGAATTCCATTTTCAAAAAGCTGTATTTTGTCTTAGGTTCAACTCAGAGTGATGCATTTTTAGTATTACACAAGTATGTGAATTCTTGAGAAATGCTTTATGCTGTTGATTTAATTATTCATCTAAGCTCTATCATCCTAATCTTGAAGCTAAAAGGGAGTGAGTTATTAAAAAAGAAAGATCACAAGAATGATCTTGGTTGCAAGCCACGGGCATGGATTTTCAAGCTTCAGTGTGAGTTGAGCTTGATGCTTTATAATAGTATTATCCTTAAGGTCATTTTAATCACAGAGCTGTAAAGTTGAGTTTGGTAATGTTTCACAGTAAAACCATTGATATTACAAATGGGAAAATGTTTTCAGGAAGGCCAGTAGCAAAATATGATTTCTGCTCAGAACAGAACGGCCGGCAGGCGAAGCACTCAATGGGATAGTAAAATACTTGAAGTAGAGAATAATTCATTAAACCTTGATATTTCAAAATAGGAGAGGTAGGGAACATTTTTAATTTCATGCCATTATGTGTAGTAACAAATGAGCTTTAGAATTTAACTTGAAATATGCTTCCTTATGCTTATCTACCTGAGTTAAGGAAACAGGAACTGAAAGTAAATCACATTCCAAAAAGGCTATAAATTTCCCTTGAAGGCTGGAACATCTAAATATTTAAAAGACCAAGACTTATAAGGAAAGATAAAAGAGAAAACTCATACATACACTACAGTCCTTTCTTAAGCCTATAATAATTAGAAGAAAAACTCCATCTAAGATGGAATTAGAGATTGACCGTAAGAAAAAGCCCCCATTTGTGAACTTGATCTGTATGGAAGTAAGAATTAGAGAAAATCAAAGCAGGAAGGACACGATTCTCCCATTTTCCTCTGGGGATTAGAATTTATCCCTACCCAAGTAAGTCAAAAGCTTTAAAACATGATTTTACCTCAAAGGATGAGGATTCTGGATGGGGCAGGTTATTGGAGAAACAGAAACTTCTGTGAAGGACCTAATTCGATCATTTGCTTCCCCAGTCTCCTGTACAGGCTTCCATTCCTTTTATTTTATTTATTTTTTTTAACAATCATTTACTATGTATGAGGCTTTCAATTATCCAAGTCCAGTTACAGAGGCAATAGACCCAACATGCACAAAATATGTCCAATCTAGACCTCGTTCTTCCAAAACTTCTCCATTACCGGAAGTGGTCCAATTATCTACCCAGTTACCACATCAAAATAAGCTCCTTAACCCCACATCCAATGCTTCTTCCATTCCTGTTAGGTCTCCCTTCACCGTACACCCTGAGTTGGACCACTCTGTCCATCTTTGTCTAAAGCACCGCCGTGTCTCAGTGGAACATCAGCACACACTTCTGTCGTAGTGCATTCGTGCAGTGGTAACAAAATACCGCAGACTGGGTAATTTATGGAGAATGGAAATCGATTTTCCACAGCACTGGAGGCTGGAGAGTCCAAGATCAAGGTCTTGGAAAACTTGGTGTCTGGTGAGGTTTGCTCACTCCTTTCAAGATGGCACCCAGTGGCTGTGTCCTCTGGGGTGGGAAGAATGCTGTGTCCTCACATGACAGAAAGCAGAAGAGCAGAAAGTTCCCTCCACCCCTTTTCTAAGGTACTAATCCACTTATGATAGCAGAGCCTTCATGACCTAATCATGTCCCCAAAGACCATCATAATGCATTCCCCAAAGACCATCATAATGCAAGTTAAGTTTTAACACATACATTTTGGGGGGCATTCACAACATAGCAACTCCTAAGCAGTCATTTTGCTTCCATGTAAGCCCCCCAACTTCTTGTTTTTATTCTTTTGGTTATACTCCCACCGAGACAAAAACCTGATCCTTTAACCAGCCCTGTACAACCCCTCATATATTCAAAATCTCCATATGTCTGTGTCCTCTTCTTGTACTGGTCTCCAAATTCTTCACTCTGTCTTATCAACCAATTCTGTTTCCTGGCTGCATATCTTTTACTTAACTAAGGGGTGCCTCTGGTTTATTATCCAGCCTTTAAATTGTCCCATGAACATTTGCTCCTGGGACTAAGGAGTGAGTCAATACTGATATCTCAATAGGAGTCACTGGAATATTGAGACATCTGAATACATGTGGCACTGACCAGTCACCTACGGCAAGTGTACAGAAGACTTTCATGAAAGAAGTAATCAACTTCCTCTAATAGTGATAATAGAAATAATAAAAATAAAAGATGACTGGGCTGGCCCGGTGGCGCACTGCTACAGTGGGCCGCTTGGGAGCGTGGTGGTGCTCCCGCCAAGGGTTCGGATCCCACAGACCGGCCGCTCACTGGCTGAGCGAGGTGCGCGCGCAACACCGAGGGTTGAGATCCCGTTGCCGGTCCCGATCCGGTACGGGCGCGACACTGAGGGTTGCGATCCGTTGCCGGTCACGAAAAAAAGACAAAAAGGAAAAAATAAATAAATAAATAAATAAAGTAAAAGATGATAGCATTTAAGTAGAATATGCACAATTAATTTGTATGATTAAATTGTGAGTTAATGTGTTATTTTTATTTTATCCATGAGAAATTAACTACAGGTGTACAGTGATTAAGCCAAAATGACATAATTGGTAAATGACTGAGTGGGACTTAACTCCCAGTCTTCAGAGTACAGTCCCACCCCTGATGTACTGTAATATCTCCGAAATAGTGCTTAGAGGTTGAGTAAGATGAGGCCTAAATTTGCTTTTCACCAATGACACCTGCTCTAACATTTCTCTCCCTCATATACGATCAAATTATTTCTATGCAGATGATGAAATATCTCTGAATTCTTCTTTGATGGTATAAATTTGAGATTCAAAAATATCAATTACTGCAC
>NW_007735722.1:61356-63280 GCF_000696425.1 Galeopterus variegatus | reverse complement strand
GCTTTAGTTTTTATGTTTACTCATTGGCAGCTCAATAATTATTAAAATATTACAAAATGGAGTTCTTGTACCAAGGATGGTCTTGGTGCGATGGATCCAGAAGAAGCTATTGGCTGTAATATAGCATTATACGTATGGGGAGCCATAAAACAGAAAGAAAACCAATGCTATAACATTAAGTGGATGATACTTGACAAGTAGAATGAGTCATATAAACAATTAAATAAGTATAAATCATGCCAAGCCTTTTGAAAAAAGGCCAATCAAGTAAAAGAAGAAAAACATGCCTTTAGAAATTACATACTAAACTTTTGAAATGGGGGCTCTGACAGTCAATAAAATCATACTTAATAATTCCTCAAATTAATTCAACACATTATAAAAACAGATGAAAATAAACATCATTAATATAATGGTCATGAACATAAAACTGCATGAGATCTTGAGAACGTAATCATAAAAATACTTCAATTTTTAATGGAGATGTTATTCTGCAGGATCTAATGTTTTTTAATGATGCAAATTTGTTTCTGTAATTGATCAACATTCCTAGTTGATAGCAATACATTCACATACAACATATTCTGCAGCTCTATCAAAATGAACCCCCCTAGCTTTCGTTCGAATTTTACAAAAGGTTCCCACTTTACTAATTGGAAATATTTGTGGGAAGAAAGCTTTGCATATTCTTGAGGATAATTAATAAATTAGATTATAAGGTTTTTAAAACATTTAATTGAGTACGTACTCTGGTTGGCTTATACAGATTAATTAGGGCTTATATATATTTAAACAAGAAAAATTCAGATTTTAGAAATTATATTCCTTATGCATTAACTGTTTTTATTATATATATATAAAATCAGATGTATATGTATATATAATCAAGTGTAAATAGAAAAATAGAATTAAAAGAAAATACAAATCTTTCCAGAAACTTGTGTGTGTGTGTATATACATATAATACAAATATATATGTTTTCCGACTGAACCTGTAAGAAAAGTGGTTTATATACAGTTTAATTAGTGGCCTTGGTTAGCAGTTTATATGAAAGGAATAAATATTATACTTCAGTATTTTAACTCTTTAATTTTTTAAAAATTTGATATGTATTATTAATAAAAAATGAACTTTATGTATATATGTATACATATATATAATAATTCTGTTTTATAAATTCTGATCTCATCAAGGTAATGTAAAAAAAAATGTTACCCTAAAAGTTATGCTCGTTGTCATCTTATTTTTTTCCTGAAAATCTAATTAATATGACTTACCTATGTTTTCTATATTGGTTTATCTTGCTAACACACTAACTTCATAGCTACTAAACAGTAAGATGATAAAATAACAAAAGGAGTTGTTTAACAAAACTAAATTATGACAGATCATGCCTATACAAGAGATTTATTTGATTTTTATATGCAAAGAAAAATCATAAAGTAAAACACATATAAACAAAAATATATTAAAAATATTTGAAGTGAGAGTTTTAAATATTGGATTAAAATTAATTTCTTTACTCTTCATAAAAAGTAGTAAAGAGTTGCTATTTTATTTTTCATTTAGACAAATTAAGAGGCACAATTTTAGAGAGTAAAATTTAAGCAAAGACACTACCCAGTGATCCAAAATACACTCACCCATTGATTTAGCAAAGCAAATGAAATTAAAAGAAGAAAACAGAAAAGGAGAAATAAACAGAAGCATAAAAAGAATAAAGCATCAAAATAAAGATTATGTAAATGGGGAAAAATAAGAGGACAAAAAATATTTTCAGAGACATAGCTCAAAAGAAAAAAAAAATGTTTATATATATATATAGAAACAGGAAGGCAATCCTCTAAAGGAAAAATATGGGAAAAACCAATATAAGCATATCATTTATAAAATAAATTTATGGGAGATAGAAACACTAAGAGA
>NW_007735722.1:56912-61228 GCF_000696425.1 Galeopterus variegatus | reverse complement strand
TGAAATGGGGGCTCTGACAGTCAATAAAATCATACTTAATAATTCCTCAAATTAATTCAACCTATTATAAAAACAGATGAAAATAAACATCATTAATATAATGGTCATGAACATAAAACTGCATGAGATCTTGAGAACGTAATCATAAAAATATATATATAAACAGGAAGGCAATCCTCTAAAGGAAAAATATGGCAAAAACCAATATAAGCATATCATTTATAAAATAAATTTATGGGAGATAGAAACACTAAGAGAAAAAAATTACCAGACCAAGATAAAAGACTATCAGATTTTCATGATGTAGATCTAAAAAGAGCATTCAGTATTTGGCCTGGAGATTGTAAGATTTCTAGCAAGGAAAATAGATGGTTTTTATGTATTATTTGAATGGATTGAATCGAACCACCCAGTGAGACTTGGTGGAATAAAGATTTTCGTGATTTAACTTTTGTTTTTAAGTTTCTGAGGCTGGCTAGAGTCAGAAGGGAATTTCAGCAATATCCACCCAACCCAATTAAATTTCTTTTTTTCCTGACTTTATTTATTTCTTCTGCATCAGCATTCTTTGTTTTTCACTCAGAATGCAGAATTCCAGGAGATTTCTTACTTGTCTCTGTGACTGTTGTTTTGAGAAAGGCCTGTCTGAAACTTTGGATAGATCAAGGTTAGGAAGTCAAGTGCTCTTGCAAAGATGACGAAGAACTGATATGCTCTCAAATATTGTACAAGCTCATGAGGGACCTAAAACAAATTGATACACATATTGAGAAAAACCTGAATGCTATTCATGATTAAAACATAAGGCACGTGGCAGAAAGTTGTAACTTAAAAATCGTCATATAGATCTACGTAGTGATGTGTTTTTCTCTACCCTGTCAAATTTCACTGTGGAACTATAGACCTGAAATTTACTAGTCATCATTTGAAGTGTCAGTCTCTGCCAATATTGCTCAAAACACACACTTTAGAAAAGTGTTTGTGTAATTCAAAAGAAGAAAAAATAAAAATAAAATTTCAACTTTTTTTTTTGTGGTCTAGGTTTTCTGTCATTGCTATTTAAAAATAGGTAGGCACAAACCAATAGATAATTTCCATGACATAAAATCAACATTGCCAACAACTTGAAAGAGAAGAGGGGGGGAAACTAGGTAGGTAGAGATTTGACAATATCATTTGAATATCTATGAAGGTTTTTTTTTTTTTGTCTTTTTCCGTGTCCGGCAACGGATCGCAACCCTCAGGGTTGCCCCCGTACCGGACCGGGGACCGGCAACGGGATCGCAACCCTCGGCGTTGCTCCCGCGCCTCGCTCAGCCAGTGAGCGGGAACCGGTCTGTATGTGGGATCCGAACCCTTGGGCGGGAGCGCCGCCGCGCTTCCCAAGCAGCGCACTATCCAGTGCGCCACTGGGCCGGCCCTCTATGAAGCTTGAAAGAGAAAGAACTGACTATCCTGTTGACTAACAAACAAGTACAACTATTAACGTGGATAAAAAGTGACATCTTGATTCTACTCTGTTTTGTGTGTTAGGAAATTTCCCTAAGGAAATTATCTTGTATTTGTCGGGAAATTGAGCTATATTATCTAATCAAACTTTGATTCTTACGACATGATATGAGTTTAATATGTTGTTTTTTACACTGATGACTCAATGAGAAAATCATAGTTTTTTGTTGTTGTTTAATCATTGGTAGTTCAAGAGCTCTAAAGTAAAAAGACTCACTTAACTAAAATGTATAATTTTTAAAGTGTCAATAACATACATTTGCTAGGAAAAACTCAATCATCTTTTATGTTACTGTTAATTTTTGTTTGGTTTGTGTGAAGAGGTTGCTAGACATACAAATATTATAAGTTTTAATATTAATGTTTCCTATTTATTTACACAAAAATGTCATGTCTCTGGGGAAATTGTTGAAATGACATATCATTGTTCTAGACAAGTTATCACTGGCGAGGAGACAGGGGTTCTCAGAATTCCCTGGGGTCTTTTCAGTACAAGCCCAATTAATTCCAAGGTGTATAGGAATTTCTACTAATAGCCATGCAACTATGCAAAGTTATCTAAATTAAAACAGAACTTTAGAATATAGAGCATACTAGTTGTAATCCACTCAAGAAACAGATTCCTCACATGGTTGTTTAATGGAATTGGTAAATACAATTTACGGGAGGCCATTGTTGTGGACTTGGTTCCTGCACTAGACCCCAACAGATCACACCAAATTGGAGTCACTCAGGCCAAATGCCACATAATCCAACTAAAACTCTAGAAGAGCAGGTGGATCCCAAACAGACCAGTCTGTTCCTGAGAACAGGAGATGCACAGCAACCAGTCGGAAAGGACTCAATCAACCTGAGTCTGCTTAATAAAGTCCTCCCTGCATTTGAAGTAACCTGATGTTAACCATCTGTTTCTTTCTATTGTACTGTTTTCTTGTTTCCACCTTACAAAACCTGCTATTCTGTCATGCTCAGTGGGAGCTCTTATTCTACGTTGTAGAATGGGACACTGTCACAATTCATCAATTGCAAATAAAAGCCGATTACATCTTTAAACTAAATTTGCATCATTTTGATTTTTAACAGAGGAATCCCATCTGGAAAGCTCTTTGCAAAGTTTTAATGGAAAAACAAATGGAGTATGTTGAGCCTTTCAGGATATGAGGCACCTCAGGAAGCATTACTATGTCCCTTAGGGCTAGAGGGTAAACTGAGGATAAACTGAAAGTCAAGGTGCTGGATCTACGTGGCCAGAGTTGGAACCATGGAAGAGACTAAGCCACAGATGGCAAAACTACCTGCTGAGGAGATATAAGGAATGACCGGGATTCCCACCTGCTCTCTTCCAATTTCTACCTGAGCTTCCCATTGGCTGAAATTCATTAAAAGTGCCAGTAGGCGGCTGGCCCGGTGGCGCACTGCTACAGTGTGCCGCTTGGGAAGTGCTGCGGCGCTCCCGCTGAGGGTTCGGATCCCACATGCAGACCTGCCGCTCACTGGCTGAGCGAGGAGCGGGGGCAACACCGAGGGTTGTGATCCCGTTGCCGGTCACGAAAAAAGACAAAAAGACAAAAAAAACAAAAAAAAAAAAAAAAAAAAAAAAAAAAAAAAAAGTGCCAGTACGAAATGAACTTTGGCAAACGCACACTGACTGAAATAAGGAAGAGGATGGATTTTACAGCACAGAGACAAACGACCAGCACGCAAACACAAGACTCCCTCCTTGACCAAACTTTCCTCTGGCTTCTCTGAGCTCTATTTATGCCTCGGTTTTGTCTCTGGCCCCATCTTTGGCCTGATGAGCCCAGTTTTCATAACAGATCCTGCAAAGACAGTTTATCAAAATCTCTCCTCCTCATGTTTGATCTCCAAGTAAGCTTCTCCATCTTTCACCCTTGAAACCTAACCGAGTTCCTCTTAGTAACTTCCTATCCACCTCTCACCCTGCTCATTGGCTGTAAATCTCCAGGTGTCCCCTGTCGTATTTAGAGTTTAGTTCCATCTCTCTCTCCTGTTACAGTAATCTTGAGCCTATTGCAGTAGTCTTGAATAAAGTCTTCTTTGCTATGTTTAACAAGAGTCTGGTGCAAAAATTCTCTTTAGTAACACACACACACATTTACACACACTGACACAATTACACATATTTTAAAAATGTTTACATTCAGAACTTGATAAAGTAAAGGGAAATTGTTTCAATGAGCAACGTTTTAAAATTCATTGTATTTTCTTTAAGTATGTTGTGGTGAACAATTTTGGTAAACGATGCACCAGCCTGGGGAAAACAAACAGAAATTGTAAAATAAAGAACAAATTCTCAATGCATGGGTTGCAAAGAGAACAAACAAACAAAAAAAAATTAGCAGGCTGAATATTGTAAATTAAAAGCATAAGAACTAATCGTAACATTGGCACTCAATTAATGTAAAATATGCAAATTTGGAGAAATTGAGTTTTTATAGCCTCATGAAGTACAGGAGAAAGAAGATAAAGTCTCAAGCATAGTCAACATCAACATAGGACATCTAAAACAAAAACCCCTTAAACTCGAGACTCTAAAGTTCTCTTTAACTGCAGGGAAGGGTGAATCGCCAATATACCCTCTCCCAAGGTAACAAAGAAAACTGCCTGTCTGCAATCTTGCCTCCATAGAAGGAAGAAATAATCTTCCCTTGAAAACTCATAATCACCAGAAAGTGCATTTTTATCCTCAACAGACAATTTCTCTGTGGTTCTAGAACTTTAACACATGAGTTCGCTTAAAGTGACCCCACAGTTGGTGTCCCCCCAAATCTGAGAGATGCAAACCG
>NW_007735722.1:54725-56470 GCF_000696425.1 Galeopterus variegatus | reverse complement strand
ATGAGTTCGCTTAAAGTGACCCCACAGTTGGTGTCCCCCCAAATCTGAGAGATGCAAACCGTCATGCTCTCTAGGGGCATCTACCTTCATCACAGGCTCTGACAGGATCCTACAGAAATGATTGCAAGACAAATGATTATTGGCTCACATGCTGAAAAGTTATAAAACACGTGCCAAATAAAGGCACCAGGAGCGAGAGTTTGCAGGGACAGCCATCAAATGCACAAAGCCTTCAAATGTTTGAATAAACACCCACTGATTGTTTAAAAGTGTAAGCGATGCAAAGGAAATCACATTGGTAGTGACTATAATTTGGAGAGATTATAATTAAAGAACCTTGACAAGATATTGTGCATATCCATTTAAAGTGTTAAACTGCATGTAATGAAAACTGTGTTCATAAAATCAAGTTTCTCATGGAAACCTATTAATAGATTTTTATTTGGATGTAGTATAAGACTGTAGCATTTAACATCTATCCTTAATCATTTGTGTTTATGCTTGTTATTGATATTTTATAAGATTAAGAAAAATAAGTATGTTTGGCAAGTTTCGTATAGACACTCCAAACCCTGTCTTTTCACACTAATTTGCTATGCAATATTATTATCAGGTGGACACTAGTAATTGCGTTAGGTTATTATTGCTGCTGTTAAATAGTTACCACAAACTCGGTGGCTTAAAACAATGCAAGTTAATTTTCTTACAGTGATGGGGCTCAGAAATCAGAAATGATTTTCACTGGGTGGATCAAGGTGTCTACAGAACTTCTGGAGGCTCTAGGGGAGAATCAGTTTCCTTGTTCTGTTTTATAATTTTATTTTTTTAAATCCATGTAAAAATAATAAAACATGCAGGTGATAAAAAATAATGTAGAAACAAAACCTTAACAGGGGAACTGAACAGTAAGTTGAACTGAGTAATAAAAAAATTTAATAATCTCACAGATTGAGCTGAGGAATTGTTCCAAAATATACATACATACACACATGCACACACATTGTACATATATATGTGTGTGTAGGAGTGTATGTATATATTTTTCATTTCTACTAATATGTAACTTAATGTTTATTAATTTTACATATTTAACATTATATATTTAATATAAAACTTAATATATATTTATAATTTAAAAAGTAGGCATATATAAAATATGTTACATAAATATGTTTATATAAGACAAAAATCTATAAAATTAAATTATATTATTTGAATATATTAATTTATATATATTTAATACACACAAAATCTATATCAGTAGACATGTGTACAACTACAGGTAACATAAATACACACACATTAAATATATTAAGATATATATTAATAGATATGGTATGCATATAAACACATATGTATGTGTATACTCCAGATATTAAAATATATATTAGTAGACATGTTTATATTCAGAATTTGGGGTTTTTTTGAAGAAATTAGAAAGAATGATATACAACAGCAAGGAAATGATTTACAATTTCCCGTAACTCAGGAAACCAGGTGTTCTACTGAAATTGCTGACTCAGAAATCTGAAAATAAAATTTTTTTTAAAAAGTAAAAGAAATAAACCAATTTGGCTGGGTATAGTTTTGTGAAACCTCAGTAAAACAGGAATAAGGTGAAAACTCTTAAGTTTCCAGCAAAAACATATATGCCCCATGTATACTACCTGCAAGTGAACAATAATCACATTCTGGTAAGTTATTTCTTAGATGTTCTGATTAAAATAAACTTTATAGGGCCGGCC
>NW_007735722.1:52074-54074 GCF_000696425.1 Galeopterus variegatus | reverse complement strand
AAGACAAAAAGGAAAAAAATAAAAAATAAAAAAATAAACTTTATATTACTACCATATCAGTACCTATAATTTGCCATGAGTAGAAGTTAAGTGTAAATACCCAACATTTTTCTTTGTTTTAAAAATGCTTTACCAAATATTTGCATGATCAGGAAAACATAAGGCTGGTATAACAAAGCCTGTGGTCAGGTGTGTCTCCCATTGCAGTATCTGTGGTTGGCAGAATACTGGGCCTCCAGGATGCCCCTTCATTGTCCTCAGCCCCTGTGAATGTGTTGTGCCACATAGCAAAGGGAGTTATGCTTGCAGATGGAAGCCGATAGTCTGACCTCAACATAAGGAGATGATCCTAAATTACCAGGGGGGTCCAGTGCAATCACAAGGACCCTTAAAATTGGAAGAAAGTATCTGAAGAAGACGCAGCCCAGCATTGCTGCCTTTGAAGACAGCAGAATGGAGCATGACATGAAGAATATCAGTGACCTCTAGAAGCTGGAAAATGCCCAGTGAACTGTGAGATGACACATTTTAGTTGTTACAAGACACCGGCTTTGTGGCAACTTGTTGCAGCAGCCGGAGCAAACTAAACCCATCCCATCTGCAGTCACATAACATTGTGGAATAGAATTATGTATGAGCCATTCTTCACTTTTGTATACAGTGTTGCTCAATGTATGTACATGCATTGTGTTGTTTTTTTTTAGGAATTTTAAAGTCACATGATTGTGGTCATGTTGTATACCCTCTTGCAGAACTTCATTTTCTCAATATGCATTGTCTATAAAACACAATCATATTTATATATGTAGTGATGTTTCATTTACCTTTATTCTATCAGCATATCACAAGCTTATTTTTAGGAAAATAGTACATCCCAGGTTCCCCCCAAGAGTCCCAGTTTACACACATCTTAGTTACTATTAATGTCCCACCTATTGAAGGGATACATCCATTTGTTAAGGCTATAACAAACAGTGTCAATATGAACATAATCCTGCAAGTTTCTTTATGCACAGGTGTCTCTCTAGAATGCACATTCAAAAAGAAAAACAAACAAACAAGCAAACATGGGTTTGCGCTGCATGTTTAACTTTTCAGATGATACTAAATGGTTTTCCAAAGAAGTCACAATAAAACACACACTGACCATGACTGAGTTTCTATTTTCCTATAGACTAGACTTTATTCCCTACTATCAGATTTCCAAATTTTTGCTGACTTATAGATAGAAATGGTAACTTTTTGACGTTTAGTTTACATTTTTCAAGTTACAAATGAGGTCAATGATATTTCTTTCATTGGCCATCGTCTTTGAAAGGCACATTGACCCCAAGTCATAAAAGGAAGAAACATGTAGATTTTAGCATTTTAAATAATGCAACAAAATCTACACAGTGTTTTGGAAGCAGCCAGTCTTCATTATCTGAGAGAATTTGTTCCTTCAGGTCCATGGAGAAATGTACAGAAAACTTAATTGTACCTATGTGAGATTCATAAAGACATTAATGTTGAAGGGTCTTTCATATGTTTTGACATATTGTTTTTAATATCATGCAATACGATATCTTATTTTTCTCCTCAGATTATTTCGTCTCATTTATTAGCTGTATTTGATACATACACGCACATATGCATGCATGCTTTTATATCCACACATACTTGCTCATATGTGTCCACCCAAACAAATATACACATGCCTTATATAATACTTATATATACTAATTTATAAATATATATATTATATATAGTTAGCCATAGTTGTTTCTAATAAATAGTATATCTTTTGATAAAATTAATACACATAGTTTCTTTTCAAAATTACACATTTCTGTTGCTGATATAGAAATATTTTATTTTTTATTTTGTTAAATTCAACTGCTCTAACTAAATAAAAACTGTGATAACAGACTCATAAAAATATGCTTCCAAAAGTGAAGTCCCCTGGAAAATTGCTGAGAAGTCAGGAGTTAAAGAAGGTGGTAATGAGATCCTAAAAAAAA
>NW_007735722.1:49713-51459 GCF_000696425.1 Galeopterus variegatus | reverse complement strand
AAAAAAAATATTTTCCCCTGATGCAGGTAGTGAATATAAGATGGAATGGTTTGTCACAGCATTGTCAGGAAATTAACAGTTGGATTTAGTAATTTAGGTGGAAAAGTGAAACTGACTGGAGATAGAAGCTCAACTCTGTTTTGGTTACATAAATTCCACCAAGTTCTACCAAAAAGCGTGAAGGTTGAACCAGGAAACCATTCAGAGACGTTTCTTTTCTCAACAACAAGTATTCACATTCTAAATTAATCTGTAGCTAGGCTCCAACGATTGAATTCAATACTACAGAGAAACTAAGATAACTTTATACTCCTATGCCACTAGGTAATTTGGATTAGCACTTTTAAAAATTGTGCGGTTCTGAGATTTACTTTTTATTAATGTCCTAAAGGACTCTTTTTTTTTTTTTTTCCTTTTTTTGTCTTTTTTCATGTCCGGCAACGGACCGCAACCCTCAGTGTCGCGCCCATACCGGACCGGGGACCGGCAACGGGATCGCAACCCTCGGTCCCGCGCCCGCCCCTCGCTCAGCCAGTGAGCGGGAACCGGTCTGTATGTGGGATCTGAACCCTCGGCAGGAGTGCCGCCGCACTCTCAAGCAGCGCACTGTAGCAGTGCACCACCGGGCCGACCCCTAAAGGACTCTTAATTAACTCATTCCTCTTCTTTAGTTCAAAACTGATAAAAAGAAAATAAGACATTACTAAATTGCATGGAATGATAGCAGTCATTTGGTTAGGGATACAAACAAAAATACAAGTACTTTAATTTCATGGACGTTAGTTCTGTAAGGATGTACACTCATCTTGAGCATTTGGAAGCCACATTCTTTGTGCCTAATTTTGAAAACCACTTATTTAGATTTGCATTTCATGTTTAAAAAATATACAACAGTGGAGTGTTCGGTTTCCTCTCATTTGTGCATCATTTGGCTGAGAATCTATGCATTCCTGTGGAAAGAGATTTGTTGGTTTGAATGTTTGCTTATTTTTAATATTCAGCTTTTCTAAATCATCTGTAGGGCAACTCTCTTTAATGAAATAGTTGATGCCTAATTCTTGTCTTGGAACTATTTTTTAAATATTAGGAATTATATATACATTTTACAATAATTTCATATCATTTTATCAGTCTCCTAATGTCCTCTTCTTAATTTCTTTAACTGATCTTGAGGCATTTGTGCATTTGTATGGTATTTGAACATTTGTAGCATTTTCAATAATTCGGACGGGAACTGTTTCTCAATAAAAAACAATTATATTTTTTCTTCCCACTCTTCTTATATGATGGATTAAAAGATACATAGCCAGAAAATATTTTCTAATATAGATGTAGCTGACTATTTAATTTGAATTATATCAGTAAACTATTTGACATTAAGAACACAACGTATATGTATCAAAACATCAGATTGTACCCCATAAGCATCTGCAATTACAATTTTTCAATTAAAATATATAAATAAAAATCAACTTCCCATAACTTAACAAATGGTAAGATGTGTATAAAATCTCATCAATCTTAAAAATTACATTTATATATATATATATACATATATAGGGTTTCTATAGTAAACAAGAATATTTGTTTTCTGCATAGTATTCTTACTTAATAATTATTACACATGACCATGTAATTTATGAATTTATTAACTATGTTCTTCAGGGTTGAGTTTATTATCCTGTTTTGTCTGACTTCTTTACCACTACAGTCATATACTAATAATTTAAGAGAATAATTAGATTT
>NW_007735722.1:48436-49213 GCF_000696425.1 Galeopterus variegatus | reverse complement strand
TAGTATTCTTACTTAATAATTATTACACATGACCATGTAATTTATGAATTTATTAACTATGTTCTTCAGGGTTGAGTTTATTATCCTGTTTTGTCTGACTTCTTTACCACTACAGTCATATACTAATAATTTAAGAGAATAATTAGATTTATAGAAACAAACAAACAGAAAAAAATGCAGCCATCAATTTCAAAGCAAGAAAAGAGAGAGAAAGAAATATTGTCCTTGTTAAATAATATTCCATTATGTTCTGTCTTTTGTCTCCTAACATAAACCTCACCTGCAAACCTTCCTAAGTTCCTAACTATGCTACTGGAGTGCTAAGCAAAGTAAGAAATAAATGCCTGATGTTTCGACAATTCATTATTGTTTCCTCTACATGCTTGAGATTTTAGCCTTTTGGAATGACGCATGACCTTTCCACAAAGAAGCTGTACTTACTTCTGTTGATTTAATTACACCGATGAACTTTAACTGCTGAAGGGTGATACTCCAGCCATTTCATGCAAACATAGCTGCCTGTCTTATCCTTTATTATAAAATATTCTATTAAACTTCAAAGCTGACAACCGATTTTAGCACTTATTGTTTTCTCTGATGTGATGTTAGAACTGTAAACACTCCTCTCCCCGCTCCCCCTTCTGTTTGGAATGGTACGCTTGCTTGATTTAAAAATCACTTTAGGTTTTATTGAACTATTTAACTCTGGTTTTAAAAAATGATAACCACAACAAGGCACAAACTGTAACCTCCTGCACTGTTGGTGGGACTGCAAAA
>NW_007735722.1:45716-48399 GCF_000696425.1 Galeopterus variegatus | reverse complement strand
CTCTATGGAAAATGGTATGGAGGTTCCTCAAACAATTGCAGATAGATCTACCATGTGACCCGGCTATCCCACTGCTGGGAATATACCCAGAGGAATGGAAATCATCATGCCAAAGTGATACCTGTATTCCAGTGTTTATTGCAACACTATATACAATAGCCAAGAGTTGGAACCAGCCCAAATGCCCATCATCAGATGAGTGGATAAGAAAAATGTGGTATACCTACACAATGGAATACTACTTTGCTATAAAAAGAATGAAACACTGACATTTGCAATGACATGGATGGACCTAGAGAGAATTATGTTAAGTGAAACAAGTCAGGCACAGAAAGAGAAATATCACATGTTCTCACTTATTTGTGGGAGCTATAAATAAATAAATAAATAAACAACTTGGAGGGGAGGGAAGAAGACACAACAATTTCAATTCCTTGAACTTGTTAAGACAAGCGAACAGATATGATGTAGTGGGGGAGGGGAGAGAGGAAGGGAGGAAAAGGAGGAATTGATAAAGTGACACCAAAATCAACTACATTGTATATTGATAAATTAAAATAATAAAAAAATAAAAAATAAAGATACTCTATAAAGGAAGATCAAAATCCCAAATATCTCTTAAAGGAAGGAAACAACATCAATCCTCTTCCATTTTTTACTATCTGTATGAATTCTTTAAAAAAAAAGAAATTTACTTCATTTGATAAATATGCACTGATTCTCTGGAAGACAATGAATCTACTGTTACATGATTAATTTTTTTCCTACTACAGAGAAAAACATCTAGTAAAAGAAATAAACAATAGCTACCCCAGAAAGATAAGGAAGAAATACGATATGTGTATATATGGAGCCAGATTTAAATTGATTGTTCTTTAATTTACTGCATATCATTACTGTTAAAACCTTGGAGATTATGAATACAACAGAGTCCTGGTGACTCTTACGAGTGTAGCTGTTTAAAATGTGTGTGTATTACAGTTTAAGTAGCATAAAGCTGTTTTAAACATGATCTCTACAGACCTCAGTTACAGGTGATAGATAACCATATCAAAGGCCACCAAGTTTAAACAACTGCAATATCATTCTGAAGGACACTTGTGTAGTCCAGGCTCCCTGATATTTGTTTCATCATTTTAGGGCTCCAAAACTCACTCTTTAGAACATCTAAGTCCAACAGAATAAAACATGATATTCAATGCAGATGAAGGGGATTAATATAAGAGACAATCTCCCATCCAATCTTCACTTATGCTTCTCTTGTGACTGTGGAAGTGGGTTTCACAGTATGCCCATGGTATATGAGAGGATTGCATAATGGCTTGATTTTGCATTTCTGTAAGTTTTGCTTTTCAGATCTGCTCAGCATAGTCACTGTACTTGTTAGCCACCTTTTGAAGATCATTTTCTCTGTGCGTGCGTGTGTGTGTGTGTGTGTGTGTGTGTGTGTGTGAGTGCATTAAGAGAAAAAGAGAGAGAGAAAAGGAAAATCACATGTTAAAGAACTGTGGGGTTTATTACTGACAGATGACAAAGTTCTATACTATGTGCAACAAGACCTGATATTTCCTGATATCATCACTTAAGAGACATCACATGTGTATGGAAGATTGTGGGTTATACACTCAGTAAACACGGGGAAGACCAGAAATGAGAGCTTCCATGGCAAGATACATTTTCCTCTTATGCATTAACTGGTCAGTTACTTGCCTGTCACATCTGCATGAAGACTTTCAAAAAGATATTTCTAAAAATGGACAGTTCCTGCTAAGGAGGCCTGGTAGAGTTTGAAATGGAAAAAAAAAAAAAGTATTATACATTCAGACAAAATTTTCAAGTGGAAAGAGAAAGTTTAGATTTAACTTGCTAACTTTTGGGTGCCTAAGACATTGCCTAGGCTTACACAGTGTAGTAAGATTATAATTATTAATAATGGGGAAATGTTAATCTACATTGGTGTATTGGCATCTGATATATAAAGGATATTTGACAGAGAAAGGATGAACATGTAGTGGAGGTGAGGGCAGAGAAAGGAGTATAAATTCTAGAAAGCCTCATTGGATTCAAGATTTAGGATGAGATTACTGCTGTCTGTCTCACCAGATGTTAAGTTCTTTCACCAGGGAAATATAATTATTTGACAGAAAGGCAATTAAACCAACTTGTCATGAGGAAACATAAGTTAATATAATAATTATATTCTCTGTACTACCTCAAGTATCTAATATGCTTTTTAATCCTTTTATTTTTAAGTCATTTTAAAATTATATTTAACGTGTGCTTTATTGATTGGAAATAATTAAAAGGGTACTTTTCCTTAAATAACCGAATGAAAAAAGAGGCCCCCAGGGAGATTTCCCTTGCAATAGGTGCCTCGTTCACAGATTAATTCCAGGAATCTGTAAAAAAGATAAGATAATTTGATAGAGTACATTTTGTCCAGAAACCTAGAGAGGGTTTACCATTTGAAAATCAGCCCATGTCTGTCTCCATAATCCCATCACCAGAATAAGGATGGAAAAAACATAAAATCAACTTAGAAGGTGACGAAAAAAATTTGAAAAAAAAATCAGTATGAGAGTTAGGTAAGCAAACTGTGGTGCATTCACATAATGGGATAATGAAGAAAAACCAAGTAGTCATACAGTGACAACTGTCAAAGATATTATGCTGAGTGAAAGAT
>NW_007735722.1:43795-45529 GCF_000696425.1 Galeopterus variegatus | reverse complement strand
CTTTTCCTTAAATAACCGAATGAAAAAAGAGGCCCCCAGGGAGATTTCCCTTGCAATAGGTACCACGTTCACAGATTAATTCCAGCAATCTGTAAAAAAGATAAGATAATTTGATAGAGTACATTTTGTCCAGAAACCTAGAGAGGGTTTACCATTTGAAAATCAGCCCATGTCTGTCTCCATCATCCCATCACCAGAATAAGGATGGAAAAAACATAAAATCAACTTAGAAGGTGACGAAAAAAATTTGAAAAAAAAATCAGTATGAGAGTAGGTAAGCAAACTGTGGTGCATTCACATAATGGGATAATAGAAGAAAAACCAAGTAGTCATACAGTGACAACTGTCAAAGATATTATGCTGAGTGAAAGATACCAGACTCAAGAGTGCATATTTCTGTGTTGAACTTACATTTACATGACATTCAACAGGCAACAAAAAGCAATGCATGCTAATGCAAGACCAGCCCAGGGAATCCAGACCTGGAAGGAATGAAGGAGCATTTTCTCCAGTGGTGAAAATATTCGACATCTTGATTGGAGCAGCAGATACATATTATCATCAAAATATCACAACACACATTTACAATCGCACATTTCACTTTGTGGTTTTTATCATACTACGTTATGAATAAGCACACACATGCGCAATCACACACACAATTATAGGCACAGTGGATATAACAAAAAAAAAAAAAGGTAACCAGAAGCTGTTCTCCTCAAACATAGGAACTTTAGGATCCTATCTTTGTGCCAGTAAAATGTATATACATTTCTTTCAATCATAATATAACTGCGTCTTGCACAATGACATTTTCAATTACTTACCTTGACATAAAATTATTCTTGAAGATGTGATATGTTCCTCCCTACCCAGCAAGTACCCTTCAAACACGTTCATAAACTGCACAGTCTGGAATGTTGCAATTGTATGAACCCTCCTAAAGCTGAGGTTTGGGATTCAAGGGGAGAGAGAAAGCAGAGGGAAGACTCAATATCTTTATTTTCGGGATGACAAGACATGGCATTTCTGGGGTCACCTTCCCTTGATAATGAACGGAGCGAGATTCCCTACGTTTTGTTTATCTGCTCCTTCGACTTCTGCCTGTAAACTTTATCAGCACCCATGCAGGGCGCTTCATCAATGCCAGTGGGAACAATTTAATTAGTGTGCACTGTCTGATACAGATACATGAACAAATGAATCCCGTCTGGGATCGAAGGTTCTGTGAAACAGAGTGAGTTGTTACACCAACTTCTCATACATCATGAACCACAGCATAGGGACGGCACAGGAGGCGGGAGGACAGTGTCTTTACTTAATTGTGACCATCCCCAGTTGATGGGAAAGGTCACCTCTTCTGAACAAAGCTGTGACATTTGGATTATCCCACCGTGTTTGTTCTTCTGGTGGTCTGTCTGTCTTCATGTTGACACCTCTCTTTTCCTACAATTAACCATTCACTGTTCCCTCATTCTCAGAATAATTTCCACATATGCAAATGCATAGATGGACAAAGATTACGTATTTACTCATATGGATGTTTGACTACAAACCTCTGTGAATATTTTGATATGCTACGTCCACTCTCTGATCTTAATACCAAGCTCAAAAAATTCGTCAGACTGCCATCCAGATGGGAACAAAAAATATAAGTAATTTAGGCTGGAACAAATCTGCCCTTCTCCAAGGTCCCAACCTATTAGTTAGTAGAGAGAAAAAAAATCAAGTATC
>NW_007735722.1:41257-42693 GCF_000696425.1 Galeopterus variegatus | reverse complement strand
AATCTGCCCTTCTCCAAGGTCCCAACCTATTAGTTAGTAGAGAGAAAAAAAATCAAGTATCCCTTTGACATGGATTTAACATGTTGGCCTAATTCAGTAATTTGAACAGGATTTTTTTTTTTTTAACACTGGGCAGCATGTCTTGGAAAGAGATCTCAAGACTCCTGTCTCCTGCTTCTGTCCCCAAGATGTGAAGCTTTGGACTCATGGATGTAGGGAGAAATAGCCAATTTGGGCACCATGGTGAGTCCCTCTGGTGTTTGGCATCACTGTTTGCCTGCGTGGGAAATGCTAACTGGGGTACACTTCTGAGTTAATGTCTGTAGCTGGTGAGGCTCCGTGTCTTTTCTGTATGTTTCATCCTGGCTGAGGCAGCTTCATTCTGGGGACCATTATGGTGGCAGACCCCTGACAATCTGCCTTGTCTTCCATCTATCTGACCCAGACACACTCCCCCAAGTTCCACTCTGGGATCCCGTGACCTTGCTTGGTCTTAGTGTTTAGGCAAATTTCCACAGACTCCAGAACATGCAAGTGATATGGAGACAGGGGCCACCCATCCCTTGAGGAGTTTGTTATTTTCGGAGATATCTGGCGTTACTCTGTTTCCTAGTCTTGTGGTACGTCTGCTCAGGGCCCAGGACACCTTTTTCTCATTCACAGGCAAGGTTCTCAAAATTGCTGGGGTTTCTCGAAGGGATTTTATGTGAGAAAGCCATGATGAGACCAAGGTTGGAGAAAAACGTACACTTCAGTTTCCTCCCAGGACCCATAATAAATTAATATGTCCCTTCCTGACATGTTGCATTTAGCTAGAAAGTTAATAATGCTCCTGATTTTTTTAACATGGCAGGGAGAGGAGGAAAGACCAGTGACAATGTTTATTTAGCTCACATTATGTTAGTTCTGTTTGGAATTAAGAAATCATATATGACATATACATTATATATAATAAAATATATAACAGCTAGAAATTAATGTTACTCAAATTGCCCTGACCAGTCTACTCTTCTCTAAATTGTCTAAATAGTCCAAGTTTTTCATGAAATGCAGAAAGAAAGAGAAGCTGTACTACATCTAATTATTCATTAAGTTCTGCCTTGAATTTTGCTATATTTCTCACTGTCAATGAGGCTTGGCTTCACTGGGATACAGCCAGCAGACACATGACAACCACAACTGCCGTATTTAAAAGACATCCACTACTGTATCTCCTAAATTCTGCTTGAGTCAACAAGCTTTTGAATCTGTTCAACATTTCATCTTTCTTTAAGGCTGATAGATTAAACAAAATGGGCAATATTCACAGCATGCAATTTATCTCAAGAAAAATTGAACTTAATTTAGCTTTTTAAAAAAATTTAGGCAAACAGTTTTTTTTTTTTACTATCATTGTTTATTTTATTTTATTTTTGTTGATTATTTTAAAAATATAT
>NW_007735722.1:39143-40655 GCF_000696425.1 Galeopterus variegatus | reverse complement strand
CTGATACACATTTATCCTCTATTTCTTTGAAAATGCATTAAAGTACAATCTCTGTATAAATACACATTTTTGTTAACTTTTAGAATGAATTTTATTTTTTCTTTGTGTATGTTTTATTGACCTTGATGGAGGTCTAACCTATAATGTTATTTTCAAAGGTAAAAGCACAAAATAGTGACAACATATCTACTTTAGTGTTCAATCAGAAGCTGTGGCTTCACAAAAGGTAATGAATATATTTCAGTTGAAACTATTATTTGACAAAATGTTAATCCAGGTGTAATCTTTATTCTATTCACGAAAAAAGGTTTTGTTATAATATTTTTTAACAGAAATAGATTACTATTTTTTTATTACATGGACATTTATCTTACATATTTCAACTTTTCCACAATAATCATATTATCTTAATAATCAGGAAAAAAAGCACACCTTGTGTTCTCTGGTGTTTTGAGAAAATGGATAAACTGTTAACCGTGGAGGACTGGTTCCAGGACCACCTGCAGATACCAAAATCTTCAGATGTTCTGTCCCTTATATAAAACGACATAGTATTTGCATATAACTTACCCACATCCTTCTGTATACTTTAAATCATTTCTAGATTACTCATAATACCTAATACAATGCAAATCCTATATAAATAATTGTTATACTGTATTTTTACTTGTGTTATTTTGTATTGTAATGTTATTTTTTGTTTTCAGATTTTTTGGCAAGTATTTTTTTATCTATGGTTGGTTGAATCTGCAGATGTGGAACTTACAGATACAGAGAGCAGATATTTGTATGCATATATATATATGTATATTATGTGTATGTGTACGTGTGTGTGTGCATGCATGCATGTGTTTGCATGCGTATTTTTTTCTTTGATTCAGCCTCATCTCCTATCTATAAATAGTAGTAGAGACAATCTTTACAGCTTCATAATTGTAAAATGACTGGAATAGTCAGATTTTCTGGAATTGTCAGAAGAGGTAATAAATCCCTCTTTCCATGGTTTGCCAGGATGTATCTGTAAAAAGTTACTCTTTATCTAGTTATTTACACAGTCAGTCTGACCTGGGCATAGATGCCCACTACCTATGCATTGCCTGATATTTTATATGATGCGTGAAAAGGAGAAGAAATTTTATGGTTTGGAGAATTGCAGATATAATCAACAGTCAATGACTTTTCCAAGATGAGAGTTTCATAGGTAGAACAGAGCAGACATGAAGAAACGACTTTGCTAGTTATCCACCTTATTTTGCAGAGAAAGCCTCAAGATCCTTCTGTGTGTCCAGCATAAAGCATAACGTAGGTGTAAGAAAATAGGCCAGAAAAGAGGCTTTCATTTTGGTAATTAACTTTCGAATGTGTCGTTTGAGGTTTTTGACACTTTAAATCCTGTTTTAGATTCAATTTATTCTGTAATCAATATTTCACAATACAGTTGGCCCCGCATATCCACGCATTCAACCAACCTGGGATAGAAAAATTGTGTCTGTTTTGGACATGTACAGACTT
>NW_007735722.1:36265-38662 GCF_000696425.1 Galeopterus variegatus | reverse complement strand
TTAAAGTATGCAGGAGGATGTGAGTAGGTTCTATGCAAAATCTACACTATTTTATATCAGGTAGTTGAGCAGCCACAGGTATTGGTGTCTCCAGGATGTCAACGCCCCATGGATACCGAGGGACAACTGTATTTTTGTGTGTGTGTGTGATGTTTATTGCAACAATGTTATCACTGTTGTTTTGCCTCACACAACATAAATAACACCATGATGAATATCTTAATCGTTGAGGAGCTGGAATTTCGGGGATGTCTCAGAGAGTAGAATCAACTAAATGCAGATTGAGGATTTCTCAAATGAGACTAGGAAAAAAATAAAAGAAATGCTGTTAATTTTGTTGGGGTTTAATTTGACAAGATAATTCCAAGAGAGAGTAGTTCCTAGAGTTCTGTGACCGAAGCTGAAGACTTAGCAGGTCCTATTCAAGGGTGAGATGGAAAGGTTACTGAGGTTCAATTTTAAGCAGTTGCAAACTTCTATTTTCATTCCCAGCTCTCATCTTTTCTGATTCTCCTGTTCCGTAGCTAACTCTGCATAAACAATGGTATTTGTCATTCTTTTTTAAAATAGCCATTATAATCAGGTGATTTGCATATCTTTCCAACTGAACAACAATTATAGATGCTACATTCATTATGCACTGATGCAATCAGAATCTACATTGCTAAACCACTATGTCCCCCACCTTGTGTAACCCTGTCCATGTGGGCTGGAACTAGCCCATGCTTCTAAAAAAAATCAACTGCAGCAAAGGTGAGAGGTTGCACATGATTACACATGAATGATTATGAGGTTTTATTTAAATATAAGATGTCAGTGTTTATTTTGCTGGAGTCTTGCTCTCTTTTGCTATATATATTTTTTNTTTTTTAATGTTTACTTGTACATATTTGTGGAGCACAGTGTGCTTTAATACATGCATGTGCTATACATTAACTTTTGATCATTTCAAACAAGTGAGCTCCCATGAAGTAAGAAACAACCCTTCTGGAAAAGCCCATGAGTCAAGGAACCATCGGTGGCCCCCAGAGATGAGAGTGTAATTTCTTATGAAATTATTTCTCATGCAGTCTGTGAATTTAATCATCTCGTACTTAAGCACCTTAAAATAGATGAAACAGTAACTGGCAAAATTAGAGAGATGGAGGAAAATCCAAAGTCATATTTTTAGACGCATAATTAATTTTTTTAATTTTTTAATTTTTTAAAATTTTAATTTATTTTATTTTACTTCTCAAAATACATTGTACTTAATTTTGGTGCCTCTTTACCCATTCCTCTCCCCCCCTTCCCCTCCCCCCCACCACATCGTATCTGTTCACTTGACTTAAATAATTCAAGGAATTTTTGTGGTTATTCTGTCTTCTTCCCTTCACCTCACCCTTTATTTGTTTGTGTGTTTATTTATTTATAAATTTTAGCTCCCACAGAGAAGTGAAAACATGTGGTATTTCTCTTTCTGAGCCTGACTTGTTTCATTAATATAATTTTCTGTAAGTCCATTTATGTTGTTGCGAATGGTAGTATTTCATTCTTTTTGATAGCAGAGTAGTATTCCATTGTGTAGATGTACCACAGTTTCCGTATCCACTCATCAGATGATGGACATTTGGGCTGGTTCCAACTCTTGGCTGTTGTTTATAGAGCTGCAATAAACACTGGAGTACAGGTATCCCTCCCTTTGGCATGATGATTTCCATTCCTCTGGGTATATTCCCAGCAGTGGGATAGCTGGGTCATATGGTAGATCTATCTGTAATTGTTTGAGGAAACTCCATATCATTTTTCATAAAGGCTGCACCACTTTTCAGCCCCATCAACAGTGTATGAGAGTTCATTTTTCTCTGCAACCTCTCCAGTATTTATCATTCTCAGTCTTTTGGATGTTAACCATCCTAACCGTAGTGAGATGGTATCTCAAAGTGGTTTTGATTTGCATTTCCCTGATGTTGAGTGATACTGAGCATTTTTTCATGTGTCTGTTGGCCATTCGTATATCTTCCTTTGAGAAATGCCTGTTCAGCTCCTTTGTTCATTATTTAATTGGGTTATTTGTTTTTTTGCTGGAAAGTTGTTTGAGTTCCTTGTATATTCTGGATATTAATCCTTTGTCAAATCTATATTTTGCAAATATTTTCTCCCACTCTGTTGGTTGTTTTATTGCTCTGTTGATTGTTTCTTTTGCTGTGAAGAAGCTTTTCAGTTTGATTTAATCCCATTTGTTTATTTTACCTTTTGTTGTCTGTGCTTTTTGGGTCCTATTCATGAACTCTGTGCCCAGTCCTACTTCCTGGAGTGTTTCCCCTATGTTTTATTTAAGGAGTTTTATTGTTTTGGGATGTATATTTAATTCTTTAATCCATTTTAAGTTGATTTTGGTATATGGTGAAAGATACG
>NW_007735722.1:30331-35265 GCF_000696425.1 Galeopterus variegatus | reverse complement strand
TAATTCTTCCAATCCAAGAGCATGGGATATCTTTCCATCTTCTTGTTTCTTCTTTAATTTCTCTCAACAGTGGTTTGTAGTTCTCTTCATAGAGATTTTTCACACCCTTAGTCAGTTTTATTCCTGAATTTTTCTTTTTTTGGTGGCCATTGTAAATGGGCTATCTTTCCTGATTTCTTTTTCTGCATGTCCACTGGTGGAGTATAGAAATGCTACTGATTTTTGTGTGTTGATTTTGTATCCTGCAACTTCACTAAAATCATTTATTAACTCTAGTTTTTTGTTGTTGTTTTTAATAGGAGCTTTAGGCTGTTCTATATATAGGATCATATCATGCACAAAAAGAGATAGATTGACTTCATCCGTTCCAATCTGGATGCCCTTTATTTCCTTCTCTTTTCTGATTGCTCTGGCTGGTACTTACAACACTATGTTGAATAGGAGTAGTGAGAGTGGGCACAATTGTCTAGTTCCCATTCAGAATGATATTGGCAGTGGGCTTATTGCATATGGCTTTAATTATGTTGAGATAATTTCTATCTATGCCCAACTTTTAGAGAGTCTTTATCATGAAAGGATGTTGAATATTGTCAAATGCATTTTCAGCATCAATAGAGATGATCATGTGTTTTTTTCTTTGCTTTTATTAACGTGGTGCATTACATTTATTGATTTGCATATAATGAACCAACCTTACATCGCTGACATGAATCCCACTTGATCATGGTGTATAATTTTGTGTATGTGTTGCTGTATTCTGTTAGCTAGTATTTTATTGAGGATTTTTGCATCTATATTCATCAAGGATATTGGCCTGTAGTTTTCTATTTTTGATGCATCTTTGTCTTGTTCTGGTATCAGGGTGATATTTGCCTCATAGAATGAGTTCAGGAGAATGGCCTCTGTTTCAATATTTTGGAACAGTTTGTAGAGAATTTATATCAGTTCCTCTTTGAAGATTTGGTAGAACTCTGAAGTGAACCCCTTTTGGTCCTAGGCTTTTCTTTGTTGGGAGCCTTCTGATAACAGCTTCAATCTCTTTCATTGTTATTGGTCTATTCAGATGTTCTATATCTTCTTGGCTGTGTTTTGATAATTTGTATGCATCCAGAAATTTATCCATTTCCTCCAGATTTTCAAATTTGTTGGCATATAGATGTTTATAGTAGTCTCTAATGATTCCTTGTATTTCTCAGGTGTCAGTTGTAATATCACCTTTTTCATTTCTAATTTTTGTTATTTGGGTCTTCTCTCTTCTTTTCTTAGTCTTGCTAAAGGTTTGTTGAGTTTATTAATCTTTTCAGAAAACCAACTATTTGTTTCATTGATCTTTTGTATTGTTTTTTGTGTTTCTATTTCATTAAGTTCTGCTTTGATCTTAATTATTTCTTTCTGTCTACTAACTTTAGGCTTGGATTGTTCTTGTTTTTCTATATCTTTAAGGTGAAGTGTTAGGCTATTTATTTGCCATCTTTCCATTTTTCTGAAGTAAGCATTTAATGCAGTACATTTCTCCCTTAATACTGGTTTTTGCAGTATCACACAGGTCTTGGTATGATGTGTCATTATTTTCATTAGTTTCAAGAAATTTTTTGATTTCCTGTTTAATTTCTCCTTGGATGCACATGTCATTAAGTAGAATGTTGTTTGATTTCCATGAGTTTGTATAGTTTTCAGAGTTTAATTTATTATTGATTTTTAATTTTAATCCATTGTGATCAGAAAAAATATATGGAATAATTCAAATTTTTTTGAATTTGTTAAGACTTGCTTTGTGACCTAACATGCAGTCTATCCTGGAGAATGTTCCATGTGCTGATGAGAAGAATGAATATTCTGAGGTTGTTGGATGGAATGTTCTGTAGATATCTGCCAAGTCCAATTGGTCTAAGGTATTGTTTAGATCTTCTGTTTCTCTGTTGATTTTTTGCCTAGATGATCTGTCCAATGATGAGAGTGGGGTGATCAGGTCCCCTGCTATTATGGTATTAGTGTCTATCTCCTTCTTTAGGTCTAATAGTGTTTGCTTTGTAAATCTGGCTGCTCTGACATTGGGTGCATATATATTTATGATTGTTATGTCTTCTGCTGGATAGATCCTTTT
Organism: Galeopterus variegatus; assembly: GCF_000696425.1. Classification (NCBI taxonomy): domain Eukaryota; kingdom Metazoa; phylum Chordata; class Mammalia; order Dermoptera; family Cynocephalidae; genus Galeopterus; species Galeopterus variegatus. The sequence goes on along the minus strand of NW_007735722.1, from coordinate 33,161 downwards.
ATCATTTTATATTGGCCATCTTTATCTCTTTTAATGGTTTTTGCTTTAAAGTCTCTTTCATCTGATATAAGAATAGCTATTCCAGCTCGATTTCATTTCTATTTGTGTGATATATCTTTTTTCATCTTTTCACTCTTAGTCTATGTGTGTATTTACAGGTCAAGTGAGTGTCTTGGAGACAGCGTATTGTTGGGTCCATGTTTTTAATCCAGTCAGATGGTCTGTGTCTTTTTAATGGAGAATTTAGTCCCTTTACATTCAGAGTTACTATTGAAAGGTGTTGATTTACTCCTAGCATTATGCTTATTTTTGTTTAGATGTCTTAAGTATCTTTTGTTCCTTTCTTTCAAAATTTCTGCTTGTCTTCTGTATTTGTTGGTTTCTTGGGGTGATACATAAACTATTTTTTTCTCTTTTGTTAGCATTTTTGTTTTGCTGGTAGGTATTATTTTTTCTTGTGTATTCATGGAAGTGATGGTGGTTTTGGTGGTACCAAACCCAGTACTTCCTTGAGAATTTCTTGTAGGGCTGGTTGTGTGGTAGTGAACTCCCACAGTTTTTGTTTCTATGAGAAATATACTATTAGCTGTCCAGGGGTATCACAGTCGACTCATTTCACCCTGATGTCTGGCTTGGATCCTGAAGGGTCTGCTGCTTCTGGACAGCAGAAACTATCCTGGACTGGAAGTCCTGCCCCATCTGCTTTCACCAGCTTGGCTTGCTCAGATCATGGGAGCCCAGAGCCTCTTAAGTCACTCACAGAGATGGGACAGCCTGGGCCAGAATTCCTGCTTCACCTGCCTTCACTGGCTCAGCTGGCTCAGGGCATGTTGGCACAGAGCAACCTGGACTGGGGTTCTGTGGTGTGCAGCTCTTGTCTGCTCCAGCACAGATTTCGGGTTCTCCATCAGTTCTCCTCAAACGCTGCAAATTGGTCACTCTGTAGGAGAGAGCGACAGCAGGAACCGACTACTCCACCATCTTGACCAGAACAGGCTAGAAGTATAATATAAATCAAATTTTAATTTGATTTTAGATAAATAATTTAAAGAAAAAATAGTAAAAGATATTAATGATTTTAATGATTAATAGTAAAAGATATTAATACTAAAATATATCTCCGAGAGACATGATGCACATGATCTAATGGACATATCTAGAAAACTATGCCCACCCATTAGAAAATGCACATCATTTCAAGCACGTAAAAAGGAAAAATGCACTATAGGGAAAGTACATTTGAACACAATGAGGGCTTTCTGTGCAATGTTTACTGGGATTTGAGTTAAGGGAGAAGTTTTGGAAGATAAAATATGACTGAACATCAGATACTGCATAATTCCACTTTGATGAGGTCATAGAAAAAGAATACAACAGTGGTAGCCACAGTCTGGAGGGAGGGGGAAAAGGGCCGATGTGATTAAATGGGGATAAAGTTTCCTTTATGTTAGGTGAATAAGTTCTACAGATCTGGTGTACAACATTGTCTCTATAGTTAATGTCCCAAAGTTGCACATTCAAAATTTGTTGATAGTGTTACCAAAATCAGGTCCAGCTGCCCACCCCCTTGAGAAGGAAAGAAAAAAAGACTCAGAACTCAAATGGTTGGTGTTAGAAATGCAGATGTATTCAGCTGAAGGAGATGGCAGGCTCTCACAACTCCCAGATTTAGATTTACTGAGGGGTTTTTAAAGGAGGTGTTGAGGGAATGGAATGTGGGAGGTGAAAAGCAGGAGAGATGTGAGCTACGAGGGGTCCGTGTTTATGGGTCAGGTATAAGGTCTCACCAAGGGCTCGTCTGGTTTCCGTCCTCATCTTTGCTGTTATCTCAGGACCCTGCAAGATTTTGATTTGTGCCAGTGTCCTTGGCTGGTGCCCAAGGTCAGCTTCAGTCATTTGGCCTTGATCATTTCTCAAAACTCTGCAAGTCTCAGAGAAAGAACTGTTAGTTCTGCAAAGTGCTAATTAGCTGCTTGGCCTGTTTTCCTACTCAGCAAACAAGGTAATAATGTCAGGATGGGAAGAAAGTGTAGAGAGAAAAATAACTGTCCTGTTTAAAATCCTCTCTCACCCACCTGCAGCCCAGGCAGTTTTAGGTCTCGACATGGCTTTGGTCCTGCTCATTCCAAGAAGAGTAGGTCTCATTTTAAGTCTTTTTACCACAAAACAAGCAAAGAATGAATAAGATCCGAAGGGGCACAAGAAAACTTTTGAGAGGTGTTCGATATGTCTGTTATCTTGATTGCAGTGATGTTATCATGGGCACATTCATACATCTGAACTCATCAAATTGTGTGCATTTGATATATAAAGTTCTTGTACAAGAGCACTTCAAAAAGTTCATACAAATCTTTATATTGTCTTTTAATTTAAATTACCCTTGTATATCAATTATACCTCAATAAACTTGTTAAAAATGAAAAAGATGACTGAACATACACTGAAAACTCGAGAGAGATTTTATTGCCTGGAGATATGTGTTGATATTTCAAAAGGGCTTCGTGTCAGGTGGTCCCAAGACCACCTCAGGTTTGATGATTCACTATAAGGACTCAAAGTATACTACTCATCGCTGTGATTTATCTCAACAAGGTTATGAAACAAAAATCAACAAAGGAAAAGATGCATGCAGTGAAATCCAGAAGAAATCAGGTGCACGTTTTTTTCTGAGTCTTTCCGCAGTAGATCCACTTAATTCCTCTGGCATCAAATGTTCACAGTGCATGCAAAATGTTGTCTGTCAGGGAAGCTAATGAGGCACCAGTGCTCAACATTTTTTTTTTTTTTCCTTTTTGTCATTTTTCGTGTCTGGCAACGGATTGCAACCCTC
>NW_007735722.1:24537-26311 GCF_000696425.1 Galeopterus variegatus | reverse complement strand
ACCCTCGGCGGGAGTGCCGTCGTGCTTCCCAAGCGGTGCACTGTAGCAGTGTGCCACTGGGCCGGCCCAAGAGTTCAGTTCCTTAATTGCTGACTGTGTGTTCACAGTGTTATGCTGTTCCCAGATGACCCCTCATTTCTCTGCTAAACCAGTAGGTTGGGAGATTAAAGAAAATGAGAGGACTACCTGTCCTTCTAATGCATTCAATTTAGTTCAAAAATTTTAATATACGTGTATATCAGCCTCTCCAAATCGTTGTTATTGTGAATGCTGTTTGAATGAAGTTATTCAGGGATGTGCATTGTTTCTGAAAGATTGTTTTAAATGTTTGTATCCAATTATTTTTGGCATATTCCTCAGAAACAAAGCAACAACAGTAAAAATGACAACAAAAAAAGAACACACAAAGAATGCAAGGAGACGTGGCCTAAATGTCACATATACCCAGTCAAAAGTGCAAGAACAAAAGCATCTTTTCGTCAATCCAAGTCAAGAGGGAGACGACTCTAGAGGAGAAGGTGGTGTATATACATGACATGACTGGATAAGGAAAATATGCTATGTATACACAACATATACATGAATACTACTATGCCATAAAAAAGAATGAAATTCTGCCATTCTCAGCATCATGGTTGAGCTTGGAGAAAAAAAAAGAATGAAATTCTGCCATTCTCAGCATCATGGTTGAGCTAGGAGAAAATTATGTTAAGTGACAGAAGCCAGGCACAGAAAGAGAAATGCTGCATGTTCTCACTCATAAATGAGAGCTAAAAAATAAACAACAACAAAAAAATGAAGAGGAAAGAAAGACACAATAAATGCTCTTTTAGATGGGATAAAAGAGAATAGTTCTATTCTATATTAGAAAAACTGGGCTAGTGCTTTCCAGATGTTAACAGGTACAATGAAGATAACAAAATAATCCGCAATAAAATCTTTCTCTGGTCAAGTTGCAGAAACACAAGATTGAAAAATGGGGTCAGGATGGGGGAATTAGTGAGAAATTGGTAAAGGGTCACGAAGAATGATTACATTGTGTAATGATGAATATACGGGAGAGGGGTAAGGGAGGAATTGGCAAAGGGACAAGAAAATAGATTATAATGTCGAATATACTAATTATCTTGATTTGAGCATCACGTATTGTACACAGGTATTGATATTCAACTCTGTACCCTACAAATATGTATAATCTATTAGGTTCGTGGAGGACCACTTAAGATGACATCACCCAAAGATACTCAGAAGGATGGTTCCCACCCTATGGGACTTCCCCATAAAATAAAAAGAAAGAGGAACTCGTAACCATAACAGAACTACATGCCCCTGAAGCCTCACTTTACATACTGAGGGAACCACTAATCACAAACCAAAGTAGAAAATTGTTTTTGGAAAAAATGACTGCTAACTACTGCTCTCCGGTGAGACATATCAAGTAACGTGACCATTTTTTGGATCCAAAAAAGTGACCATTTTTTTAATCCAAAAGTAAGATTACCCTATTGCAATCGTTGCTTGTCAAATTCCTGGTGCAGGAATTTTTTTTTCAAAAGAAGAGAGAGCAAGACCGACACACCCATCTGATCGCAGACTGAAACTGCTGTCACATCTTCCTGGGAAGCGTCATACAGAGAAAACAGAATGAAATGAAAACAAACAGGCAGAAGAGAAACTTGAGGACGCTTAGTTTTGTTTGACATAAGGGAAAGAGAGAATCTCACAAGCTAAGGGTGTAAAGTGTTTTGGAAATATTCCTTTTTGTCTTTTTTCA
>NW_007735722.1:17095-23432 GCF_000696425.1 Galeopterus variegatus | reverse complement strand
AGCTAATTTTCCAAGAGAGGGGTTTGCCTTTGACTTTAACAATTGCCTAATAACACCTGGTTCATTTTATTTTTTTTTTAGAATGAATTGTATCTGGCCATGTGTGGGGAGAAGAGACAAATAAAAATATTTTAAAATCAATTTTATAGAATATCTTATCAAGAGTTTTACATTTATATTATGTATGGAACATAGTGAATACATTTATGATAAAAATGTAAATATTCACCTATTCCTAGAAACTAAATAAAATGAGTAGTTGACATGTTGTTAAAATGATAACTAAGACACTAACAAAAAAAATCAGCTCACCCTGTAGAAACATGATTCATTCATTCCTGGTAAACAAATATTTTCTCTAATTGACACTTTGCAAAAATAATAAGTACTATATCAGCATCAATAAATCAACTGCTTACAGTGTTTGGATAAAGCCTGATGTCTAAAACAATACTGTAAAAATATACTTGAAACATCAAACCAGCAAAGAAAAATTTTCAGCTTTTACCAAAAAATTGTCATTAATCCAGGGTTTCTGAGTCTGGCCCTTGGGCTTGGGCTTGACACTTGGAACCAGATAATTGTTTGTGGTGACAGCTGTCCTGTGCTTTGTAGTGTGTTTAGCAGCCTCCCTACCCCCTACTCACTAGACACCAGTAGCACTCCCTCCACCCCCCAACAATGACAATGAAAGATGTCACCGGATGTCTACGAATGACCTGAACAGAGAAGCAAAACTTCCCCATCTGTGAACCACGCTTTAATCTGATCATTCCTGTGTTTAAAATTATGAGTTCAAAATTCATTTTTCCAGAGCAGATGGAAGACAACTGGGTCAGATTTCCTCTTTTCTCCTTACCCTGGGTGCATCTATTTCTTCTTTTTCCCATCTAATTCCCACCCTTTCTCTCTGTCTTCTTCCTCTTGTGTGCCTACTGCAAAGCAAAAATTATGCAGGTTCAGGGACATGACAATAACCAAAATCCAGACTATGACCTCACAACCAATATTCAGGAGAAAGTTCTGGAAGCATCAACATTAAGAACCATCTAGTCAACTAAATTTGTGTTTTGGGAAATGCTACCAAAGGGGCATTTCCCTGTTCTCCCAAACTCTTTCATTATTAGTAGCACGGAAACGGAAAAAAGCACTTTTCAGTCACCCTATAAAATGCATGCCCAGTTCTGCCACATGTTGGAACTTACCCACTCTTTACCTAAGCTCGTGCATTCATTCATTCATTCATTCATTCATTCATTCATTCATTCATTCATTTAAGCTTTCAAACCATGCCAGACCCCAGACATCAAGTGTCTGGTGTGCCTTGAAGGTTGACAAAAGAAAAATTGCCTTTCATTTATGCCAACTAGTTTAACATACCATTTTACCATTTTTCTCTGGGTAGTTTGAATGGTTCCATGTTGGTATCTAGTCTTCAGGATCTTACCTCCTTTGGGATCCCAAGAGGAATGTTTCTCCCTATTCTGTAGCAGAAAAATAAAAGCAAACACACTTTCAAACTAAGGTTTGTAGACATTTCATGTTGTTCCTTCTACACCACCAGGAAAGTAGTCAGAGACCTTGACGTGAGAATGAGTGTATACAACTCACGAGTTCCCTCAAGAAGGAAAATGCCTTAGGCCATCGTATTAATAACCTGGAGGCCCTTCTTAGGTATTTTCATCAGGATTTCCCCAAAGGAGAAGCATTTCCCCAAATGGGAACACAAAGAGACTGAAATATGTCCAGACAGAAGTGATCACAGAGAAGGTCCTCCAACAACCTGACATCTTGATGGGGGTCTGAGAAATGAACCGGAATTAGCAAAGATAGTTGCAAGATGCAAAGGAAGTGGTTGAGGGTGGAAGAAATCAGATGTGAGCTCTCCTGAAATGAAGCAAAATGGAAAACTCTTGGAGTCTGTTTTGACTAGAGCGTGGATCATAAGGCATGGCAGACAGAATAATGGCCCCTCAAAGATGTCCACACCCTAATCTCTAAAACCCGTGACTGCATTAATTCTATGGCAAAGGGGAAATATGCTTGCAGATGGAGTTAGAACTACTAATCAGCTGATCTAAATAAGGAAAGTTCACCCTGGGTTATCTGGGGGTCTGATGTAACCAAGAGGGTCTTTGAAAGTAGATAAGACTCACACCCATTAGGATGGCTACTATAAAAATAAAAAAAATTAATGCTTGCAGATGGAGTTAGAACTACTAATCAGCTGATCTAAATAAGGAAAGTTCACCCTGGATTATCTGGGGGTCTGATGTAACCAAGAGGGTCTTTGAAAGTAGATAAGACTCACACCCATTAGGATGGCTACTATAAAAATAAAAAAAATTTAAAAAAAAACAGAACCAAAACTAAAAACTGCAAAAAACAAAAACCAGAACCAAAAACAACAGCAACAACAACAAAAAAGGGAAGTAAAAAGCAAGTGTTAGTGAGGATATAAAAATTGGGACCCTTGTGCACTGCTGGTGGAATGTAAAATGGGACAGCTGAAATGCAAAGAAATATAGCAGCTCCTCAAAAAAATCAACATAGAATTATCATGTGATCCAGAAATTCCACTTCTGAATATCTATCCAGAAAAATTTAATTCAGGAACTCAAAGAGATATTTATAGATCCATGTGCATTGCAACATTATTCACAATAGCCAAAAGATAAAGCAGGTCAAGCATCTATTGATAGATGAACGGGTTAAACATGTGGTCTAGCCATACAATTGAATATTATCCAGTCTTAAAAAACAAAGAAATTCTAGCACATGCTTCAACATGGATGAACCTTGAAGACATGCTAAGTGAAATAAGCTAGTCACAAACAGACAAGTGCCATATAATTCCACTGGTATGAGGTTCCTCATTAGGTGAATTCATAGAGACAGAAAGTAGAATTGTGGTTGCCAGGGGTCACACACACACACAAAAAAGAGGAGTGATTATTTAAAGAATATAGAGTTTCAGTTTGAGAAGGTGCAAAATGTTCTAGAGGTGGATGGTGGTGATGATTGCAAAACAATGTGACTGTACTTAATGCCACTTGAAACGAGTGCTTTGCTAACATCCTAATTTTTGCCTGGTGAGACTCACGTCAGACTTCCGACCTCGTGAACTGTAACATAATGCCTATGTACTGTTTACGCCTCAAAGTGTGCAGTCATTTGTCACAGTAGCCAATAGAAAACTACTTTTAAGCCTAGAGAAAGGTAACAGGAAATGAATAGAGTTAGACAAAGTATAGGGTAAATAATGTGGGTATTTCCTTAGGGGCACTGGACAACAGGGGAGAATTTTAAGAGTTGTCGTGTTCACTTCTTGGTGATGAGCTGCATGAGAGTCTGGAGCATGCAGGCTGAGAAGAGTCTTTCAGGAATCCACAAGAATGGGGGTGGTGGCCTGAACTAAGAGGCTCCTGATGATAGGAATTAATTGGATGGGTGAACTTGAGAGATGTTTGTAGGAAAAACTGTTGGGACATTGCAAAAAATTGGAGGATGCACAGACTTAGTAAGGTCTTAGGAAACACTAACTTTTTCATTGTCACCCGACTAGAGAAGTGACCCATTACGTGTGGAAGAAGAAAAACCCCATTTGGACAGGTGGATGAATTTTGAGTAAGCTTTGGTTTATCCTGGGGGTGATGAATAACTATCTACTGGTCAAGTGGGTACTGGAATCCAGATTTTAAAATGACAGATTTAGGAGATATCCATGTTTGGCTGTTGTCAGCACAGAAATGTCCATTGAAGCCATGGGAAGGAGAGAGTTGTCTGAGGGAGATGTGCATCTTATACAGGAGATAAAACACTGAATGTTTGAATCATGATATTCACTGATATTAAAGGAAGAGGAGAGAAAGGTGGACAGGGAGGTGGACGTGAGAAAAGGAGGCTTGTCTTATAACTACTAAGAAATGAGTATGTTTCAAGGAATAGGAGATGTTCAGTAGTCGGGCATGCTCTAGAAAGCTCCAAAAATGAAATCTTTGAAAATGGCTCTAGAGATTTTAAAATTCAGGAGTCCTCAGTGGCCCGCTTTAATAGAGATTCAGTGTTGTGGTTTGGATAATACTCAAGGGAAACACAAAAGTAGATGTGAAGAACAGAAGAAAATCCATGTGCTTCTACTCAGTGACATTGGTCTTGACACCAGTGTCTGTGTCTACTGTGAGCAGTGAATGCCAATCATCCAGACTGAAAATATTGTCTTGGAAAAAGTAGAAACTGTACAGTCAACATGCTCTATTTTATGACGAATAACCAGAATAATGCCATGTCATAAAAACTTACTCAAAACAACATTTATAAGGATACCACATATTTATAGGTCATCAACAATTGAAGATAAATTTTAGAATATATAGATATTGTGCTTAATTGCTTCGCCTTCAAAACTTATGATTATTATTAATCACTGTATGTTTAAGTGCTTTGTTCCAAGAGTACAAAACGTTTCTTTGGATTTCTTAATAAAGTTCTGATATCTGATTTTATTACAGCAAATACACTCAAGATTCGAACATCCTCTATCTAATTATGTGACCACTTGTTCTGACATGAAACTAATTTCCTACCAGATGACTGATGAATTTCCCTTTGGGGAATTTCTTTGTTAGCTTCTTTTGCAAAGAAATAAATAAATGAATGAATACAGCAAATAGTGTTTCTAATGTGTTTGTCTTTTTCTCAAGACAATGAAGAACTTTGCTGTCTGAGTGTTTTTTCTCTCTTCCTCTTGATCTGTGTATATCTGTGTGTGTCTCTGTCTGTAAATTATTTATATCTATGTATAATTTATTAACACACCCACCCTTTATATGCATAGAAACATATTGCTTCCTGGTAAATTTAATTTTCATTGTTTTTTATCTGTATACCTCAACCTTAATCACACTTGCAAGATGGCACATCTACCTGCAAAACGGGAGCACCGTTTAATTTTTAATAACATGCCACAAAAATGTACACCCAATGTGAACCCACGCATCTTGTAAGAATTTTATTCCATGATTTAAAAGAAGTTCCATTTTGCCATCTCTGCTTTTAAAACCCAGCCTGGTGGACTTCACCTGAAATGGCACTAAATTATTGATGTGTGTTTTTGTTTCATTTTATTTCCTGAATGTTTGTCTTAAGAGGCTCAAAACAGACTCAAAACTTCTCTGATGGCCCATCAGCCCCGGTCTCAATTTTTTCAACACAACACCCACCACAGGATCCTGGACACATGTCACCTGATCATCATAATTGGCTGCCTGATGGGGAAAAATTCACCTTGCAGAGTCTCACTCTTCTGCAAATGCTTCCTTCTCTCTTCTGCCAACACATCTGTCTTCATTCACTTCCTGCTGGAGTCAATAGAACAAGGGCCAGTGTGAGCAGAATATAAATGTCCTCTCCTCTCATAAAGAACTCCGTGTTCAACAAAGACCCAAATATACACCCTTTTCTTTCATTAAATGCTGGCCTGGATCTTCAGAAATTACTTGGTTTTTATGTTACAGAGAAGCAGTAGATAGAAGCTGGTGACCTACCACCTCAACACCCACCACGACGCATTCAACACACAAATATTTGCAGAGTGACCGCTGTGTGCCGATTCAGACCAAGGCTACCTGGTGCACAGCACAGAGGGCTCCCTCCTGTGTGCATATTCTGATCCCTTATCTTCTGGCATCAGATGATTCAAAATGAGCAGATATGTAATACATTTTGCTGAGTCAATAAAGAAAAAGAAATCAGTAGGAAGAAATTCTGCATAAATGCACAAGAGGGTAGGCAGCCCAAACTCACTCTGTCTGACTCGTTCAAGTACATGCTGGCATTTGGTTTAAAGCAGTCAGTCCACGGCTATAATAGTAAGTCCACCGAATCCCACTGCACGAAATGGCATCAATAGTCCACCTTTATCACAGGCTTTGAATAATTTAGACAGATAAATTAGCATTGAGTAAGAGTCCATGGTCCATTTCACACAGTACTGAGAACACATGATTGAAAGTCAAATCAGAGAAGTTTCTAAAGATGGAAGTGATCATAGGCGAAATACCAAACAACACTGCTCCATGTATTTACAGAAAAGGAAGAGGTCACAAAAGCTACTAGGAAGAGTAAGAAAGATAAAAATGACACTAAAATATTTGAAGAAATTTCCCAGCTATGGTGAGACAAAGGGATGGAAAACGAAAAAGCAAGGTTGAATAAGTGATTCATTGTGCATGTGTTGAAACAACACACTGGACCCCACCAATGTGTATGAGTAACTTTTTTTATTGAAACGTAGTTGATTATACATATTTGTGGGGTACAGACTTGAGTATTGATA
>NW_007735722.1:12819-15657 GCF_000696425.1 Galeopterus variegatus | reverse complement strand
TCAATGCTTTCAGATGAGGGTTGAGAGAAATGGGAAGGGTATGAAATTATCTTTCAATTCAGTGCCTATGAATCTTGCCAAATTGATTAAAGATAGAAATTCTCATTTGAAAGCACCAATAAGTAAGTCAGGATAAGTACAAACAGACTCAGATTTAAAAAGCATAGGTTATAAAATCAGAACACCAAAGCAAACAAAGGCTTGAACAAATAAGAAAACATTAAAAAAAAAAAATACACACACACACAAGCAAAGGAACGACTATCAGTCTGAAGTCAGATTTCTCCACAATCTCAGCACAGAAATTCTAAATGCAACAAAGTACCCTTCAGGAGCGCGGACAAAATGAAAACACTTTCCAAAGTCAAACCGATAACTCTTAGAATTTATTTTAATGATCGTGGCAAAGTCTCAAAAAGGTTGTTAGCATTATTTTAATGTTGTGGCAGCATCTCAAGTGGAAGGAGTACAATCTCAGACACAAGGGAAAAAGAAGAACACAGCATGTTTTGCATCAAGATACTGTGGACACCCTAAGTCTCCAAAAATTGTTTAAGATATTTTAAGAGTCATTCTGTTCTTATGTGCAATTGAATTCCATTCTTATGGGCATCAATTTACCTAGAAGGGTTAGGAAGGATTAATCCACATTTGACACTTGGTACGGGCACCTTAGCAAGCTGATCCCAGGAATCTGAACAAGGCTTCCTTCACTTACTATCAGAAAATACATGGACAGCATTATTCGGATGCAGGAAATCATCGCTTGCCCCCTTTGGGCAGTTTAGATGTCTTTGCTTCACACTTAATGCAAGTTGTGTTCTTGGGGAGAAACATAAAGTGAAAGGAAATGTAAGATCACCTATACTGTGCTTAGGTGTCCTTTGGATAGCCAGCCACTTTGCCATTGGAAAAGAAAAATGGGTTCGGTGACTTGACCCATCCTAAATAAATACCCCTGCAAGGACCAGACCAGACCACCTCAACTCTCATTAGGAAAATCCGGGGATACTGTCTAAACGTCCCTCAAAGGACAAACCGAGCACTTGGGAACTCCAAAAGTAACATCAATAGCAGAGGTGAATCGCCACAATGGAATATACTGACTAATACAGCATTTTTCTATACGAAGACTTCATCTCACAAGACTGTGTTTGCAACAGCCTCCCAGCTGGATTCAAAGAATTCTTCCTTNGAAAATCCGGGGATACTGTCTAAACGTCCCTCAAAGGACAAACCGAGCACTTGGGAACTCCGAAAGTAACATCAATAGCAGAGGTGAATCGCCACAATGGAATATACTGACTAATGCAGCATTTTTCTATACGAAGACTTCATCTCACAAGACTGTGTTTGCAACAGCCTCCCAGCTGGATTCAAAGAATTCTTCCTTTTAGATTGATAAGCTGTGAGCAGCAAGCCTGATAGCTAATTCATTTTACACTTCCAATACCGTGAGGTATCAATTTACTTCCTTGAGAGTCAGTTATGTTCACATTTCTATTCTTAAATGTATTTATTGGTGAAGTTTGATATTATTATGTCTAATTCTTTTATGTGTTTATTGCCCAGCTCCTAGGGAACAAACACAAATGGGATTTTATACATATTATTTGCATTGATATGCTCTAATATTTTTCTCATGTAATTATCTAATGTGTCAAGTATCTCACCATAATTATTTGATTTGTGCTTTATTAAATTATTTCCAAGAGTCAAAGATGGATATGAAAATTCCTGCTTTTATGTGGCGTGAGTGAGTGTGCATATTCATAGCAGTAGCACTAATAGTAAAATGTTGAATTCAGTGTATTCGAGACCCCCAACCCAATAAACTAGGACTAAAATGCAATTCAATTAAGGAAATAGGTTAATGCAGTAACAAAAATAATTTTGCAGTGTTTTTATGTTTAGTTATTTTCTCTCTTTTTATTTCTCTATATTATTTGATAAAGCATTTGGGGGGGTATTTAAAGTGTGTTAAGCAATATGGAGTTATAATTAAAAAAGGGCAATTTCTGAATCTAAAATGTAACAATATGGAATAAAAGACTGCACAAACATGTGAACCATCTGGTGAGAAAAAGCAAACATGTAGCAATCAAAGGAAACTATATTTTAAATAAGATCATTTGTAGTTGAGTAGGAAACTGGGCGTTACTCTTTTCTCACAGATCTATCATAACTGAATCTTTTAAAATGTTATATGTACCAATTAGAGGAATCAAAGCAAGAGGTCATTTCATGCAGGAAACAGAAAAGCCTTGGACTCTGGAATGCAATCAACATGACGCGATTGCAAACTTACTGCTCTTTTATTCCTAAAATTTGGGTGCAATATGTAATTTTCTGTGCAGTTCGTTTGCCATTTTTCCAAAACTTACTAATAGAAGACATCTACTACACAGTTGATTTCGATTGCTTATGGAATAATTATTGCCATAAAACACTTCAAAAATGTGTGCCTGATTTACCAACTAAAATTATGCCACCCTTGAGGAAATCTGGTTTAAATCTTTACAGACTTCATGGTATGATAGAGAATGCCATTGCACATACCAGGAACTCACTGAATTTTATTTACCATCCTTACTAGAATTAAGGTCTATATCCTAATGTGTTTTACAATATAATTATAACATATGAAATATTTTAATATGCAATATGTACTTTTGTATAATTTTAATATATCACAAATCATATTTTATACTTTAGGTATAATTTGAATCACATTTTAAAATATTAACAGTGAGTTTTCTTTTCTTTAATTTTTGAGGCAAGCATTTAAGTTAGAAAAGGAAGGGGATAAAAAGGACAAGTGAGGATTTGGTTCCAAAA
>NW_007735722.1:8841-11801 GCF_000696425.1 Galeopterus variegatus | reverse complement strand
GGGAGCGCCACCGCGCTTCCCAAGCGGCGCACTATCCAGTGCGCCACCAGGCCGGCCCGGGGCATCCATTTTTGAAAAAAAAAAAAAGCATGTCAAAGTTTCGGTCTGAGATTCTTGAGAAACAATGTCCATAAACTTACAGCATGTTACATCTTTAAAAACAACAAATACACTCAAATTTTAAATCCACTATTAGCACATGAGTAGATGCACCACTATCTGCATGTTTTAAGAAGTGTTAGGTGCAATGCAATGTCAAAAAAAAAAATTCAGTTACTTCTAGAAGTTTCCAATTTATAGCTAATATAAGGACATGCAGTCTGAGATATTTGTAGACATTCACCTTATTTATTTAATATCACCATCCCTGTGTTTAAAACTTTCATAAAACAATAACATTTTCACTTCTGCAAAAATAGAGGCCTCTGAAGTACTGACAGCTGTGAGAGAATTTACATTTATTTTTATTTCCAAATCATATCCCTCTAAATCCAAATTACATCCATGTTAAGTGACAGAATTGGCATGACTCAATTACAATGGTTCTTTCCCATTTATAATAACTCCTTCTATTTTATTGTTTATGAGTATTCGTGGGGTACAAAGCTGCCCATCACCACTTGAGCCCAAGATGTGATGGCCAGATTAATGCTACCAGCATACCTATTACCCCAAATTGCAATTATTGAATTTGCTCAATGGACATATATTTTAAAAGGCANAATCAAAGGAAACTATATTTTAAATAAGATCATTTGTAGTTGAGTAGGAAACTGGGCGTTACTCTTTTCTCACAGATCTATCATAACTGAATCTTTTAAAATGTTGTATGTACCAATTAGAGGAATCAAAGCAAGGGATTATTTCATGCAGGGAACAGAAAAGCCTTGGACTCTGGAATGCAATCAACATGACGCGATTGCAAACTTACTGCTCTTTTATTCCTAAAATTTGAGTGCAATATGTAATTTTCTGTGCAGTTCGTTTGCCATTTTTCCAAAACTTACTAATAGAAGATATCTACTACACAGTTGATTTCGATTGCTTATGGAATAATTATTGCCATAAAACACTTCAAAAATGTGTGCCTGATTTACCCACTAAAATTATGCCACCCTTGAAGAAATCTGGTTTAAATCTTTACAGACTTCACGGTATGATAGAGAATGCCATTGCACATACCAGGAACTCACTGAATTTTATTTACCATCCTTACTATAATTAAGGTCTATATCCTAATGTGTTTTACAATATAATTATAACATATGAAATATTTTAATATGCAATATGTACTTTTGTATAATTTTAATATATCACAAGTCATATTTTATACTTTAGGTATAATTTGAATCACATTTTAAAATATTAACAGTGAGTTTTCTTTTCTTTAATTTTTGAGTCAAGCATTTAAGTTAGAAAAGGAAGGGGATAAAAAGGACAAGTGAGGATTTGGTTCCAAAAAAAAATAAAAAAAATAAAAAAGGAGCTAAGTTTCAAAGAAAAATAACATTCAAGTAGAGAAAGACCCATTATTTGTTAGGAGGGTTTTGTGTCGTGTATGTCTGGGCATGCTGCTATATGTGCATGTGGGCATGACCATGAAGTTATTAATAATGTCCAGACAGACACTAGACATGTGCAGCTCCTAAAGATGAATGTTTACAGTTATAATGCCTACATTAATTTTACCTGTACCAGGAAAATGTATGCAATCGAGCTATATAAAAACACAGTTAAAGTATAACTCCAGAATTTGCAAGAGCATTCTTGGACATAAGGATGATGGCCTTTCAAATTATAACCTGTATTAGGGCAGCAAAAACTTCTCTTTTTCCAGGAATTCATGCCATAAAAAGTGGAAGTATGGCATCCATTTTTTTTTTTCTTGTCTTTTTGTCTTTTTGTCTTTTTCCGTGTCCGGCAACGGATCGCAACCCTCAGTGTTGNTACCTATTACCCCAAATTGCAATTATTGAATTTGCTCAATGGACATATATTTTAAAAGGCAAAGAAAATATTTAACAGATCCATAAACGTATTACCAAGTGGCCTTTAGCTTTACATTGACATATAACCTATATACTAAAAAGCATAAGAACCATGTGACCACGTGGATGAATTAGCATAAAGGACGCACCTATACAATAGCCATCCAGGTCAATAAATAGATTACTAACAGTACCACAGAAGTGTCCTTCAGACATCTTTCCTATCACTACCTACTCTGTCCTCTCCAAAGATAAGCACCTTGATTCACCTCTGCTTGCTTTCAGACCTTATAAAAATGGAACCACACAGTTTGCTTTTCTGTATGTTGCTTTATCTTTGGTTTACGTTGCTTATTTTACTCAACATTATTAAGGTGTCTCCATGCTTTTCTTTGTAAAAATGTTTGATTAGTTTCATTGCTCTACAATATTCCATTGTATTCATATCCTAGAATTTATTCATTCTATTAATGTGATCACTAGATATGAGGATTGTTGACCCTTTGCAGCTAGTATAAATATTTATATTGGTGCTCAAATGCATGACCTTTAAATCTGGTAACTTTGTATCTTCGGGCATATTTTAAAAACTAATTTTAAATTGTTATTAACTGGTTGTTCCTAGTATAGAAGGAAGCCATTGATGTTACATACTACCAAGCATTCACATTAATTTTAACATTTTGTAGATTCTCTTACTTATGACTATGGGTATTATCTGTTAATCCTTTTTTACATTCATATGTTTTTTTTCCCACCGGCATTTTGCAGGGGTTAGGTTCTCAAATACAATATTGAATAGATGTAGGCATTGTGGAATTCTTATATTTTCTCTGAATGCTTTTGATTCTTGCAGAATGTTTAGAAGTTAGCATTTATAAAGTAAAGGAAACTACCCTGTAGACTAGTTTGATAAAATAGTTCCATGAAATAATTAGGGTCTTTTTCTTGGTTTTGGTGACATTAATTTTT
>NW_007735722.1:5727-8159 GCF_000696425.1 Galeopterus variegatus | reverse complement strand
GATAAAATAGTTCCATGAAATAATTAGGGTCTTTTTCTTGGTTTTGGTGACATTAATTTTTAAAAGAGGGGAATTTTTAAGCATTTTTAAAACTAGTAAGAATAGCATCATGAACCTGCAATTATTATCTAGCCAAAACCCCAGATAACATAGTACGTGTTAGCTAATTATTGAGATCATGAAAGGAATTTGAGGATTAAAATGTCATCTTGTCATGTTGGACTGTTTTTTTGCTTAACAGACAATCCACTTGATATGAAATTGTTCATTTTGTTGTGCTATGATTTTCCTGAATCTGTACTATCTTTAAGATAGTCTCTCATTTTTTTATGCATCTTAATGCTTGTTTATTTTACTTTTTCTTGACTATTTTTGCCAGTGTTTTCCTGTAATATTACTTTGTTTCATTAGCCGATGTTTTAAATTATTTGGTGTGTTAATTCTCTGTACCAGTCCATTGCAAACAACCAAATTATTCAGTACTCCCTTTCTTCTGTCTGCTATCTTTGCATTTAATATGATTTTTCTAACTTTTCATTATTTTTGTCTTTCATATTCCCCCTAATATTCCGCTTATCTCATTTCCATATGGCTTAATATATGTTGTTTTTAATATACTTGAATTCTGAACATTTTTTGATTCCCACGTTGTTTTTCATTTTAATGCCTAAGTTATTTAGAAGTTTGTAAGCATTTTTTTTTTCCTTTTTGTCTTTTTTCGTGACCAGCAGCGGATTGCAACCCTCAGTGTTGCGCCCGTACCGGACCGGGACTGGCAACANGGATTGCAACCCTCAGTGTTGCGCCCGTACCGGACCGGGACCGGCAACAGGATCACAACCCCTGGTGTTGTGCCCGCACCTCACTCAGCCAGTGAGCAGCCGGTCTGTATGTGGGATCCGAACCCTCGGTGGGAGCGCCGCCGTACTCCCAAGCAGTGCACTGTAGCAGTGCGCCACCGGGCCGGCCCAGCATTTTTCCATCCAAGTTAATAATGTGCTCTTCACTGACTTCCTGTTACAATTTTCTAATTTTACTACTTGTTGCCAGACAATGACCATAACACTATTATTTTGTTGGTTTGTGTCAAGGTTTGCTGGTTAGTGTAATGCATTTGTAACTGTTCCTGTATGAAATGCTCTAAAATAGCCCATCAGTGAAATCATTTTAATATTCCACTTAGCATCTACATATTTTCTAAATTATTTTCTTCTTATCAAACCTTTTCTAAAAAAAGATATTTTTCAATCTAACACTGATTTTGGATGTGCCAGCAATATCCTCTCTTTTGGCACTGGATATGTGTGCATATTTGCTATTTTGTTAGGTGAAAATGAGCTCAGAATTTCAGTTATTTTTTTCCCCTTCCCTTTTATTACAAATTCCTAGGTGCTTTCTTGCTTCCAAGCTCTGGTGAAATGGCAGCCCTCAGGCCCTGAGGCTTCCTTTAAGGAGGTTACAGTTTCATTATTTAAAATAATAAGACTTCTCTGCCCAAAAGCCTCACTATGCAATATCATAAATAACATATGGAGCAATATGTTCTCACAAAATAACCGATTCCAGCTGGACACAAGATCTATGTCCTACAATGTCCCCAGACCGCATCCCAGGTAATTGAGAAACTGGGAAAGTATCAGTGCAAGTAAATTATCAACGCTTAAAGAAGATGAAGTGTAAGTATAGGCAGATGGGAAACTAAAAATCGTCCTTTTTTCCATATGCACAGGACACACACACATACATGAAAGAGCATGCACAATGATACACAGAACACTCATTATTGTGTGTGCAGACTTCATGTACCATACAATAGACATACTTACGTGCATATACATGCACACCATTTCATATCACACAATTATGTATAAAAAGTTCTGTAGATGCTGAGGTGTCATATCTTTAAGCGTTTCTCAAACACATCAGTTAAATGAACATAGCGTAGACATAAATTATCATAGATTGCTAAACAATGTTACAGACCCATGACTCCCTATCTTAGCATAGTCACCTCTATTGGAGATGAAAGCACAGTTCTGGGAAAAGATTACAGGCTCCTGACTCTGGTGAGGTTCTTCTCCAGGAGAGAGCTGCTGCTGCTGCTTCTAGCATCTCTGGGTTCTGTTCTTTATACCCATATTATTATTGCTCTAATCCACTGTAGCATTATTTATAGAATTTTTGTTTCTCCAACACCTAACCATTTAATGCATAATATAAGGGATGGATATGAATCTATATCTATATAATCTTTGCAGAGATAATTAATTTAAGGTGAAGTCATATGTGATTAGGGTGGGCCCTAATTCCAATGACTGGTGTCCTTATAAGAGACAGAAGAGGAGACACAGACACAGAGGAGAAGCCATGTGTGTTGGGCCATATTATGGTGCATTTTCGCCATAAGGGATTTTCCCATATCTAATGTCTGT
>NW_007735722.1:2749-4210 GCF_000696425.1 Galeopterus variegatus | reverse complement strand
ACAAGTTCAGGATCCATGACAACCTTTCTCTGGATTTCTCTTCCATGACTCAGCTCCTCGAACATCAGATCCAACATGCTTTTCTATGTGTATGGTATATCTTCCCTTATGAACCACCCTTACTTTGGTGAATCTTAGGTTAGGATAATGCAGTAAAACATCCCTCTCATTAGATGGCAAACTGCTCAATGTTCACGTCATTCCAGCAACCACCTCTGACCTCCCTGTAAACAGTAGCAGTAAGCCCTGTAATTCTCTCCGTCCTTGTGCCTTGTTTCTTTTTCTTCGGGTGTTATCACAGCAAGATAAGGTTTGTAACCATTTATCAGAATGTGATTGCAAGCATTGCTCTTACTCCAATAATTGGGCAGGGGCAGATTGATGGTTGCACAATAATTATGTGTATAACAAAGAAATGGGTTGTTCCTGAGACTCTCTATATTTGTCCATTTCTGTTGCTTATAACAGAATACCTGAAACTGGGTAATTGATAAAGAAATGAAATTTACTACTTACATTTCAGAGGATGGGAAGTCCAAAGTCCAGAGAACACAGACAACACAGAGAAAAGATATTATCACAGATAGAGAAGGGAGGGCATTAGAGAAAAAAGTAACAAGATCCCCATCACACAGTGAAACAGTGGAAATATTTCAAAAGTTGAATAGGGGAAGGAGATGAATTAAAAGAATAGTTCTATAAAATATGAATGTTACAGGAACTGGAGTGCAGGTGATGGGAGGGCTGACAGTGCGTCGGGCTAAGGCACCCACCGAAACGCACTGGGATATGGAAGATTTCAGTCACAGGTGTAGCCAGGATGGGACTGCTGGGACTTAGGGAGGGCTGGGTTCCTGAGCGTCCCTTGTTTCCTCCAATGATGAAGACATCAAGCCTAGAGAAAGCATAGTCTTGTCCCAGAACCTGTTTTTTGGATGGTTATGTGGTTCTGGCCTCCTGAAAATGTCTAAAGTCTTTCCTATTTAAGTACCTATATTATTTGAAGAGGCCTACAGAAGGCAGTTAAGAACAGCCTAGAAACACTACAAATTATACCCAAACAAAAATAACAAAATATCCTCAGTGTGTTAATCCATTTCTGTTGAGTACAACAAAATAGCTGCAACTGGGTGATTTATAAAGAAAAATGAAATTTATTGCTTACAGTTTCTGAGGCTGGGAAGTCCAAAGACCAGGGAACACATTTGGTGAGGGTCTTGGTGGTGATGACAGTGACCCAGGGTCTCACATGGCAGAAATGGTGGAGCAGAGAGAGACTAACTTCTCATGTGCTCTCCTTTTAAACCCTGATCACCATTATTAATCTGTTCACTACTGCATGGTCCTACTGAAAGGGCACATGGACCCGGGCTGATAAGATGACAGGACCCGATCTGACAGTTTGCCAGAGAAGTTCCACTTTATTCAAGGACTGTGCGTATATTTATAGGGAGCTGCATA
>NW_007735722.1:0-1814 GCF_000696425.1 Galeopterus variegatus | reverse complement strand
AAGACAGGCTATGAATATAACAGCGAGGGGTCCTAATACTGGCCATACCCAGATGAGAAGTGAGTCTTGGAAAAAAGAGGAGAAAGGATCAGGGTGGTTGGCTCTGAGGTCTGAGGCTAGGTTGGTGAGTTTGACAATATCGGTTTCTACTAGTCCTGATTCAATGATATAATAGCAACACTTTTCCCAGAGGAAGATGCAAGTGCCGCCCTTGTCTGCCGTGAGGAGGTCTAATGCGCAGCAGTTCTGTAGGGTAACTTTAGCTAGGGAGGTGATTTGTCTTTGTAAGGCAGATAGAGATTCAGCTGTGGAGGTGAGGGCCTTTTGTAGTTTGTTATTAACATCTTGTACCGCCCATAAAGTATGTCCTAAGGCCCCGCCCGACAGGCCGGTTGCAACAATTGATGTTGTTAAGGACATTCCCACTAGGACTGGTAGAAAGACGGCTCGACCCTGTCTTGTGGGTGGTTGGACAAAGTGGAAAAGCTCTGCGTGGGAATATAAAGTTAGTTGGGGAACGAACGTGACTAGGTAGCAAGGGACAGAGGTATTAGGAAAGATAAAAGTGGAAAGGGTTCCATTACACCAAAAAAAGGTGCCCAGTGGGGACGTTGTGTGGTTTGTGATGGTGGACCTTTTTGTGCAATGGATTGAAGAATGGGGTGAGGGGGTGGATGATCCCAGAAAACAGTGATAGGACATTAGAGTGTGGTTGGGGGTGTTATTGGGGTCCCATGGAGGAACATCAGGAAGGCTGAGGGGTGTAGAGGAAGAGTTGGAAGGGAGTGAGGTAATGTTTACAGGGACAGCAGCCAGAAGTGTGCGTAGCAAAGATGCACAAAGGAAGCAATTGTTAGGAGGGGTAGAGTTGAAGAAAGTCTGGTTAAGGATGATAACGGTTTCCGAAATAATTTGTTGTCAAGTGTAGATGGGAGAGGGCTGGTTGGCAGCGTTTTTTCTCTGAGGAAAGGGTTTCTATTTGCTGAGAAATGTGAGTATGTACAGCAGATAAGGAAACGTGATTTTTTATGGGGACATANAACTTCTCATGTGCTCTCCTTTTAAACCCTGATCACCATTATTAATCTGTTCACTACTGCACGGTCCTACTGAAAGGGCGCATGGACCCGGGCTGATAAGATGACAGGACCTGATCTGACAGTTCGCCAGAGAAGTTCCACTTTATTCAAGGACTGTGCATATATTTATAGGGAGCTGCATTCTGGGTTTTGATAGGGGGTGGATGGGGCGGTAGCTGATTGGACGGGGCTGGGCAGGAAGTGAGCCTTGACTTGTGACTGGCTGAGGTTTGGCACGGGTAGACTTGTTTACTGCAGAGAAGAACCCGGAAGGGTGCCATATTGCTAGGGAATGCTTTCCCCCTCCCCCTCCGCTTGAATGCCCACGGTATCTTTACATTTGAGTGCCTATGGTATCCTTACATTCCTCCCTTTTTCCTCTGTTGTGGGAAAGGGTCGTCGTAATCTTCGAGCTACCTCCTGCTGGATGGGGGCGTAGTAGGGGAAGAGGAATTGGGAGGAGATTGGGGATTTTGTAACAGGACCCAAAAGAGGGTAGAGAATAAGATAATTTTGAAGGGGGAGAACTCTAGAAAGGTTCCCTGAAGCCACAGGTCAGTGATTTGTTGAGTCCAGTGTGTAGGAGGCTGTAGGGGAGAGCATCCAGGCGTCTGTGGCCAAAGCTTCCGGGAACAGGGACCATCGATGAGGCAGGTCCATTTTAACAGCAGGTTAGCTGATCTGGTGAAGGGCAGGTAGGATCCTCGGTGGCCAGGAGCTGGTAATTTCTAAGTA
>NW_007735721.1:71165-74181 GCF_000696425.1 Galeopterus variegatus | reverse complement strand
GGGCCACAATAATCAACCTCATTGTATATTGACAAAATAAAATTTAAAAAATAAAAAAAAAAGAAAAAAGAAAATGGGAATAAAAGATAAAAAAAGAAATTCTCCAGATACCCCAGTTTGATGTCAGTTTATTTTTCTACATTTTTATGTTATTCAAAATAAATAGTTTTCTAATGAGATTGCAATTTGTAAGCAAAAATTAGTACCTTAAAAAAAAAGGAATGACAAGATACCTCAGTTCATTTGATGAAATATGTCATTTTTAGCTGCTACTGATGTTCTCTGACCCAGATTTTTAATACAAAGATGCCGAATTTTATGTCAGTAATTTTAGACAAGTTCAGTTAACTTACTAAGTTACTTTCACTCAAAGATAGTTAAATGCCACATACAAGGCTACTGAAAGCCAAAAGCTTTGATGCTTTTGGCAATGATACACATTTTAATCCACTTTATCTTTTTTTATAATTATAAAATTATATAATTAAAAAAAAGTTTATATTATATATAAAAAGTTGATTGAAATACAACTTACACACCACAAAAAATTAATCCTTTTCAGTGTACAGATCCAAGTTTTGACAACCACATACAATCAAGTAACCACTACCATAATCAAGATATAGAACAGTTTCTCATACCAAAAAATTCCTTCGTTTTGTAGTCAACCCCTCACCCACCCCCAGACCCTGGCAACCAGTGATCTGTTTTTTGTCCCATTATCTTCTCAAACTCAAGCATAATCTTAAGTATTTATGACTTTTCTTCACAGATGCCTGGCAAAGCCCTATAAAAATAAAACTTTCTTGAAAAATATGATGTGTGAAATATTAGAACCACCTAAATAGTATTTACTATCTTTGTAAAAGAAGAAATCATCCATTCCAATCATTGTTAAGGATTAGATTCAGGTCTTCAAAACAGGGTTCATAATTTTTCTCTAAGAAAGGTTCTTCATCTAGTAACTGGCTTGGACAATTTGTAAAAGAAGAAATCATCCATTCCAATCATTGTTAAGGATTAGATTCAGGTCTCCAAAACAGGGTTCATAATTTTTCTCTAAGAAAGGTTCTTCATCTAGTAACTGGCTTGGACAAAATAAGCATGACTTTTAATATACAGATTTATACACTTTTTCCTCAAAATAACCTCAGGTTTTATGTTACCATCTCATCCAAAAAGTCAATTAAGACAAAAAACAACACATTTGCTCACAATGGTTTTTACATATGACTTTCTAAAATAGGAAACTGGTAAACTTGAATTCAATTAATTTTCCAAGTCAATTTCATTTGTAGAATTTGATAATATTTCTTTGGTAATTTTTAAATAATACTATTCCCTCACATTTTTATTATCTACTTTGAATTTAAAAAATTTTTATTTTGACAAATATACACGACATTTACTTTTAAAACCTGTACTATTATTATTCAAGTAAGTCAGTTTTGTTAAATCTATGATGAAAGCAAATACTTAACTTGAGTTGCTGGGATATATTTTCATTTTATACTACTATTTGGAAGCAGTTTACATTTTGGTTTAATTTATCAAAAAAGTAATTTATTGATTGATTCTGAATTGGTCTGAACAAATGAACACATCTTCCATGGTGTGAGCCAAAAATAGTAGCATATAGTTCAGTGGTTAAGACCTTGGGTTTTGGAATCAGAAAAACCCGGATTCTAGTTCCAGCTATGTTATTTATTTATTGATTGTGTAAACTCTGAGCAAGTAAATTCATGTCTTATAGCCTCAGTTCCCTCATGAATTAAATGTGAACAGCAGTACTGCCTATCTCTTACAGTGTGAATACAAAGTGCTTAGTACCAGATTTGGCACATATAAGTGCTCACTAAATGTTAGCTATTATGTACCAGATAGGATTTCCATTTCAAAACCATTAAAATGTTCTATTCTTCAGCACTCACTCTGGAACAATAAGTGTCTTTATTTACATTTTATTGATGACAAAGTGAGGGACCGAGACAGTTGAATGGATCAGGTCTTATCAACTCAGGTGCACACAGTTAAAGAGAAGCAGAAAAGCACCTGGCTATTCAGGTAACACCTATAATGTTTGATGTTGCTATCCTTTCTAAGAGTGGGTTTTTCTTTCACTTTTTTAAAGAAGTAAAGAAGAAATAGTGCCTTGTAATAAGACATTAAAAAAAGCCAAGGATGATATCTTAGTCTATTTGAGCTGCTATAACAAAATATCATAAACTGGGTGTGGCTTATAAACAACAAATATTTATTCCTCACAGTTCTGGAGCCTGGGAAGTTCAAGATCAAGGCACTCATCAATTTGGTTTTTGGTAAGGGCCTGCTTCCTCATAGACAACCTTCTTCTCACTGTATTACACGGTAAAAAGGGAAAGGGAACTTTTTGGTGTATATTCTATAAGGGCATTAATCCCATTCATGAGGGCTCTTCCCTTTATGACCTACTCACCTTCCAAAGGCCCACACCTCCTGATATTTATCACCTTGGGGGTTAGGATTTCAACATATGAATTTTGGGGACACAGAAACATTCAGTCCACTGCAGATGAATACAAGAGAGTTTTGAATTTTGTAGTTTCTCTTTCAGTGCAATAAAATAAAGCCTCTTAACCATCAACTTCTCTGTAAAAGGGGATTCCATTAAATGAGAGCTCATTTAGTGAAGCCAACCAAATCAAAGTAGTTGATCAGATAATGTTTAGGTTTGAAATATTTTAACTAACTCAGTTTAAAATGAAAATAAGTATTTTATATTTATCCTTCTTTCTCCTCTTATTCCTTAGAAACATCATAATCTTTTTCTTTCCTTCCACTTTTTACAAGCAAACTTATGATGCTCATAAATTTTAGACAAGTTACAAGGAAACTGAAAGGATACCTAGTCCAATCTTTTCGTTTTAAAGTAAAGAATGAGGCCCAGAAGGGAATTGACTAAAATAATAGCCAAAATATGCCTGGAACCAAGTTTCTGTGCCCCATGAGGTGTCCCAGTTGCATGAGATGTCCTACT
>NW_007735721.1:68530-70074 GCF_000696425.1 Galeopterus variegatus | reverse complement strand
CACATGGGATCCGACCCCTCGGTGGGAGCGCCGCCGCGCTCCCAAGTGGCGCACTCTCCAGCGCGCCACCGGGCCGGCCCAAGACAAAACTTTTTGAGGTGATGAAAATGTTCTATATCTTGACAGGGATATGGTTAAACTATATACTTAAGATCTCTGCATTTCAGTGTATATAAATTATATATTTTAAAAACAATCTCAATACTACTCACATAGAAAATTTAGATTTTAAAAAATTCTTGTCCAAAAGAGGGACTTGAACTGCAATCCAGCTGATGAAAGGCAATGACCAAACTGACAGAGACCTTTCAAAATCATTATAGCTAAACTCATTTGTTCAGCCACTCATGCCAGAATACATGTATGTGGAAATCAAGTAAAGAGCTTCCTTTCAGACTATGCTAGTTAATGAATTCTGCCTTCAATAGGAATGACAGTATTATTTAAGAACAGTGTACACTACTGTGATAACATATCCACTGATCCACATCATCCACTGAGGTACATTTGGAATTCTATAAAGACCACAAGAGAACTTAAGACTTTCACAGATAAGGAAGGTAAGGTTGAACATAGGGTATACTAATTACATTTTCGTCTGTCTACTTTCTGTACTACTTTCCTGTAAAAACCTGAGTGTGTATGACATTCTGCCCACTGAATACCACATTTGATAACAGAGTCTTAACAAAAATAAAAAAGACTATTGAAGAGGTGTAAAAAATTGGCTCTTCTGTGGCTGACAATCACATGATGTCAGCCAGGAACTACCAGTGGATAGTGAGAAAATTGGCTAAAGATACTGCTTTCCTAGTGGTTATCACCATGAGACAAGGAGGCTAGAGTTCAAGTTACAGCTAGATAAGGAAGGCAAATTAATAAATAAATGCAAAGTGCATTTAAATGATAAATTTTAGCATATATTAGTAAAGGGTCTTGCACACTACCGGACACACTGATAAATGGTAGCTGTTTAAGAAAACAATATGTACTATTCCTAACGAAGGATTCACAGGAGAGTTATCTTCCCTCTCTTCAGTGATGGTCTTACATACCAAATCTGGTTTCACCCGGTGAATCAGGGGAAAGGAGATCCACATGGAGCGCAGGGTGGTAATCACTGTGGAGAGCCAGGACTGCTGAACCTCTCGGCTTCTTGGAATTTGGTGAATGTAGTATTTGGTATACTGGAAGGAAATAGTAGAAATCCACATCAACTGGGTCACTGATGCCAAAGTTAAACATAGAAACAGCTAACACTTGTAGAAATAGGAAATGCTTGTTTATTTTTAATTTTCATTCTAGCCATTTTAAAATTAGAGTTGTAAAGCCACTCACATCATTGAACTATGACAGAAAAGTTCCTAAATATGATTAAAAAAAATGTTAAAGTCAGTTTTGACAATAAAGTTGGGGGAGATTTTCTATAAAATATGTTTTAGTTAAAGAGCTTAACATACTGATATACAAAGAGTTCTTACGAATTGATGTATAAAAGAAATACCTAGTAACAAGATGGGTAAATAAGATGGATAGATAATTAC
>NW_007735721.1:64476-68412 GCF_000696425.1 Galeopterus variegatus | reverse complement strand
GACACACTGATAAATGGTAGCTGTTTAAGAAAACAATATGTACTATTCCTAACGAAGGATTCACAGGAGAGTTATCTTCCCTCTCTTCAGTGATGGTCTTACATACCAAATCTGGTTTCACCCGGTGAATCAGGGGAAAGGAGATCCACATGGAGCGCAGGGTGGTAATCACTGTGGAGAGCCAGGACTGCTGAACCTCTCGGCTTCTTGGAATTTGGTGAATGTAGTATTTGGTATACTGGAAGGAAATAGTAGAAATCCACATCAACTGGGTCACTGATGCCAAAGTTAAACATAGAAACAGCTAACACTTGTAGAAATAGGAAATGCTTGTTTATTTTTAATTTTCATTCTAGCCATTTTAAAATTAGAGTTGTAAAGCCACTCACATCATTGAACTATGACAGAAAAGTTCCTAAATATGATTAAAAAAAATGTTAAAGTCAGTTTTGACAATAAAGTTGGGGGAGATTTTCTATAAAATATGTTTTAGTTAAAGAGCTTAACATACTGATATACAAAGAGTTCTTATTGATGTATAAAATTGATGTATAAAAGAAATACCTAGTAACAAGATGGGTAAATAAGATGGATAGATAATTACCGAATTGATGTATAAAAGAAATACCTAGTAACAAGATGGGTAAATAAGATGGATAGATAATTACAAACAATAAATACAAATAACCAATAAATAACATGGCTAACAGTTAAACACAAAAGAAAACAGTCATTTTTCACCTACCTGACTGGCAACAATTACAGATACTCAGTGTTGTTGAGGGTTTAGGGAAACAGACATTTACATAGCCTGGGAAAATACATTGGTGTAACTTTTTGGGAGGGCAGTCTGGAAATATCTATCAGAATTTTAAATATGTCTACATTTGATCCAGCATTTCCACTTCCAGAAGTATACCCCACAGATTTACCAACATGTTCATCCATTACCACTGTTTTTACTTGTGGAAATTGGAAATAGAACAAATATCCTCCAAAAGGGAATAAAGAAGTTCATAAAATAAAATATATGGAGATACGTTAACAAATGGCATAGATCCATATGAAATTATATGGAAGAAATCCCAAGACACATTAAGTGAATCAACGCAAACTGTAGGACGATATGTTTAATATGTTTGGTGTCTATTAACAAAACACTCACACACACGTGTTTGTATACACATATGTATACACATAAGTATTTGCATGGAGAAAATCTGGAACTACATGCCACAAACTACAAACAGGATAATACTATAGGAAATTTTCATTTTCCAGGTCATAAATATCTATGTTTGAAATTCACAACAAGAATGTACTATTATTTTCTTAGAGATACCAACATACTTTCCTTGAATCAAAGTTCCAGGTATATTGGTTATCTATTACCGTGTAACAAATTATCCCAAAACTTAACAGCTTAAAACAAGTACTTATTTGCTTCTCTCAGTTTCTGTGAATCACGAATCCAGCAGCAATTTAACTGGGTTATTCTAACTTGCAGTGCCTCATAAACCTGAAGTCAAGTTGTTGGCTGGGACTGTAGTCATCAGAAATCTTGACTGGGGCTGGGGAATCTACTTCCAAGGAGGCTTGCTCACATGTCTGGCAATTTAGTGCTTGTTGCTGGCTGGTGGCCTTAGTTCCTTGCCAAATGCACCTTTACATAGGGCTACTTGAGTGTTCTCATTACACAACAGCTAGCTTCCCAGAAGTAAGTACTCCAAGAGAGGGCACAGCAAAACCACGTCTTTTATGACCTAACCTCAGAAGTAAACTTTGTCACATCTGCAAAATCTCATTGGGTACACAGGTCAGTCAACCTTATTCCATATGGAAGGGACTACACAAGGGCATGACTACTAGGAGGTGAGAATCACTGGAGGCTTTCTTGGAGCCTGGCTACCACACATTTAAATCAGAGTAAAGAACTAAATATTTAATATATTCTCCCTCCCCGACTTGGCCTTGAGGAACTATACGCTCCTTGGAAAAAGAACAGAAAGCCTTCTTCTAAATTAGTGGAAAACACATAACTACTAGCTATGTGTTATGCTTTTCTGCATTCAGGAAAAGGTATAAAATTGTGTTCAGAAACTTCTGTATACTCCAAGAGGGCATGAATGCAGTTCTTACATACTTAGTACTATAGACTATACAGAAAACAGTAACCAAGTAAGGACAAACTTTTTTGAGGTCTATGCTTGTCTAGTTTGTGGAGATTATTAATTGAAAACAAGTAATAGGCCAAGAAATATCATAGAGCCAAAATCCCTTCTCGGAATCCTTTTGGGTCAGAAATGTCTGGACAGGTAATGTGGTGCAAATAACATCATATCCCCCACTGGAGTTTGGGGAAGTAATCAAACATATTAATATTTCTGCAGTAAAACATGAATATTCACAATAAGTGCGATAAAGGCTATAAGCCTCATGGCAGTTCAAATTAGGTTTTGATGTTAAGCTTGTGGCAAACTTGGAATTTTTTTTTTCTAGTTTTCAGAACGTTTTAGGATTTTAGATAAGGGACTATGGACCTGCACTACAAAATACATTTGAACCAAGAGATGTCATGTCATTGTTATTATTATAATAAAAATAACCCAGTAGCTTTCCAAGTATGTGATGTTATGAAAACAAACAAAAACCTAGTAGGGTCCTATTATATAAAAGTTGTTTTTGTGGTCTGATCTCAATATCTGTAATATTTTCTTCAAAAAAGCATGTGTTTATTATGTTCCTTTAATTTTTAAAAACTGTGAGCACATAACTTTGTAAAGAAGCAATGAATAATATTTCTGGATTACAACTGAACAGCAGCATCCTGAGGGACTGGAAGGATGATAAATTTGATTCTGGCTCCTCTAATTCTATCTTAGCTGCTAGGAGGCAAAAATCCAAGCCTGGTAAGGCCTATGCAAGGGTTTCTCGAGCTGGAGATAGCTTTCCTAGATCTGAACATTGAAAGAGTCTACATCTCATCCCTAGCAGCAGTGTGAAAGAGGCAAGAAAATGGGTTAGGAAGTCCTGGTCCATGATCAGAAGAATGGAAACTACTGTAGGCATGTTCTGGGATGGGAACTGAGGGACCTCCAAGACACAAACTGGAAAAACAGGCCTGAGAATAAGACAACAAGACTAACTAAAGTTTGATGACTTCTCTTTTGATTTCTGGATGCAACATACAAGGAGTCAACCTTTCAGCCTCTAGACCAGATGCTTTGTTGGGGAGGGGAGTCTTGGTTCCACTTGTGTGCTGGAGCTAAGTGGGTCAATGACCACATGTCTACAGTGACCAATCACCCAGTTTGTAGAGGATGGTCCCAGTTTATACCTGTGTCTCAGCATAATTATTAACAGTGCCCTATTCTGCTCTCAGAAGTATGCCAATTTAATCCAATGAGTAGCTTCTTCCAAGTCAGAGGGAAAGATATTTACTCAGAACAGCCTGCAGGGGCAATGTGATGAGGGAATCTTCATTAAAGTCAAGGATGAGAGTTTAAATGGTAGCTTGGAAGAGAGCCAAGCTAAAAGTCCTAACAGTGAGATAAACGTGACTGGCAAAAGACAGCAGAGTCCATATGGTGCCACTCTCTGGTTTACAGCTCTACTCTAGAGAAGCCTCCACCTACAAATCCCATCCAAATCTTCACATTATTAATTTTGATAATAAGTTCAGGTAACCGGAAATCCTACTAATAAGAGAGCGCTCTCTAACTCCATGTCTCTGCCCAAGTGTCCCCCACCATTATGACATATCAGTTCCCCTCAGAGGCACCCTTCCTGACTAGCCTTTTTAAAATAATCCTCTTCTCCATAAGAGAGCGCTCTCTAACTCCATGTCTCTGCCCAAGTGTCCCCCACCATTATGGCATATCAGTTCCCCTCAGAGGCACCCTTCCTGACTAGCCTTTTTAAAATAATCCTCTTCTC
>NW_007735721.1:49221-64367 GCF_000696425.1 Galeopterus variegatus | reverse complement strand
AACGTGACTGGCAAAAGACAGCAGTGTCCATATGGTGCCACTCTCTGGTTTACAGCTCTACTCTAGAGAAGCCTCCACCTACAAATCCCATCCAAATCTTCACATTATTAATTTTGATAATAAGTTCAGGTAACCGGAAATCCTACTAATAAGAGAGCGCTCTCTAACTCCATGTCTCTGCCCAAGTGTCCCCCACCATTATGACATATCAGTTCCCCTCAGAGGCACCCTTCCTGACTAGCCTTTTTAAAATAATCCTCTTCTCCCCACTCCACCCCTCACCAACCACCCACATGTACACATACTCTTCCTGCCCTATCACCAAAAAAAAAAAAAAAATCATTTACTGTAATGGCATATTATATATTTATTTGTTTACTGTCTGTCTCTTCCATTAGAATGCAACTTAGCCAAGTGGACCAGGGAACTTCAATCACTGCAATCTCACTTCTTATAAAAGTATATGGTTGTTGCTGGTGCTCAATAAATATTTACTAAATAAATGATTCAATATATCATTGCATATTAATATAAATTCATTCAATCTTCCTATCATCTAGATGAGATGTACTTAGAGAATATAGAAAGGAAACATAGGAGTTTATTTGAGAGTGCATACTTAGGGCCTTATTTGCAAGGACCACTCAATAAATAGGTTGAACTGAATGGAATTCCTGGGGCTAGATAAAGAAGGCTCCAGCAGAGCAAGGAACTGGGAGTTTATAAATAGCCAGAGGTACCAAGCCCTAAGGGCCTGGAGGAAAGTAGGAAGGAGGGAGAGGAAGGGACCAAAAACAAATGCCCCCACTTCCCTAACAGTCTTGAACTCTCTGTAAAACTCACCATTCACAAGGACCTCAGGGAACTTCCCTCAGTCTTTGTGGGTCCTCTCTCCAGAAAACAGGACTATGACAGAGAAGCATCCTGAGGCTTTAAAGTATGGGCACAAAGGGGAACAGAGCATGCTAGTTTAGAGCAAGCAGACCATCCCATTCTGCACCTCAAAGTCTCTGCCCCACTGTTTCTGTGTTCTACCTGCTATGTAGCCATGCTGTCAAGTAAATGGGAACCTGGGACCACGTTGATAGGAACAGGGCCCTCAGATTAGCTATGCTTGACATATAGAAGTTTCATGCTAAGTATTTAATGTCCTATGTCACCTAAGGGAAACACTGAGAGCCAGATCAATGGCAAAACCTTAATAGGGTTTTTATTATATCACAGTTTTAGAAAACAATCAAATATATAAAGAAGTTGATGAGGAAAAATTACCAATAGAAGGCTTAGATTTTGGCCATAACAAAAGTTCCTTTGACAACAAAGGAATGAGAAAAGAGGTTCAGAGAACTACAATTCAGGCCAGGGTATGACCTTTGGCCAGGAATTTCCTGGAAGTTGTGGCAGGAGCAGAAATCCAAATGAAGGCATGTTGTTTTTGTTAATTTGTACCTTTGCCTTGAGGATTTGTTTCTGACCCTCCTTCATGTCCTGTAATAAAATGCAGGAAATAAAAAATGTCCCACCTATCATTTTACCACCCTCACCTCCCACTCCCAGACACATCATTTGGTTCAAGAGGGCCACAATACCCAAGCAGAGTCACTCTTTTCCTGGATTCTTACAGAGACCCTCTTCCTTTGAGGGCCACTGTGCACTGCTAAGGCAGCTCTCAATCCATTCTACTGGGGCCAAGAAATATGTATATGCTTTTTTTTTTTTTATGTTTCTCTATCCACTAGGCTTTTCTACAACAACTCAAAACTGAACTATCATATTTGTCACCAAAACATGCTACTACCCAAGCCTGAAATAACAAATCAACAGTACGACCCATCTCCTATCTACATATCTATGTATATCTCCTGCATAGATATCAAGACCTATATTGGGGTTGGCAGGGAGAGGAGGAGGGGGAGGCTGCATGTTTCCTTCTTCCAAAACCTCTCCACACATTCCATAGGTATCTACTACTCCAAATGTTCCTGCTACTCCCATGGTTCAAGTCATCACCATCTCTCACCTTGACAACTACAATAGCCTCTAAGCTAGCCTCTTTGCTTCTCCTCCTGCTACCCTACAATTCTGTAGAGAATTGCCAGAGCCAACTTTTTATAATGTAAAGAAGATCCTTTCATTCTCCTGTTTAAAACCCTCCAAAGGCTTTCCAAGTATTTATGCACTTGGGATAAAATATAAATTCCTTACAATTGCTCCCAAGGTCCCATGTGCAGTATAACAACATTTATAAAGCAAATGTATTTCACGGGGCCTATTTTCCAAAGCCCTGTGGTCCCAGGTTTAGCCTAACCTTTTGGAGTTACATATAGAAATGTTAACCTTGCAAAAGACAGGAAACTTTCCTCAGGCTAAAGACTGTTATAGGTAGAGAATTGCTGGCTCAAGGGCAGATGTCCTTGATTAACCTACTGATTGATATGTAAAAATACTGGGGAAATTGCTGTAGGGAAAATCAGTGTTTGCTAAGATCAAGCTTTTGTTGGTGGATCGACTCAACCTTTAGCAAATTGCATGATGGAATGTCACTTTGCTTGTTTCACTGATCTTACCAGCCTATATTGTTAAACTATACTTAGCCATAACGTCACCTATGTTCTTTTCCTGTAACTTCCTGGTCTGGAGAATAAATGTGGGGAGAGAAACCCAATTCGTGGTTAATTTCCAAAGGAAACCCCTCTTGAGGGTTCTGGGAAATTAACCCCTTCAGGGTCTCTCACTGCTCAGAAGAAATGGGCTTTAAGTAATCCTTTTTGTGGCTCCATCACCCAGGGGAAGAGAGATGGCAAATCCATGTGAGGCAAAGCAAGAGTCCCACGTAAACTGGTGCTAGTTCGCCTCTCTAATTCCTCTTTGCTCACTCACTGGAGCCATGCTGGTCTTCTGCCTGTTCTTTGTATCAAATTCATTCCTTTCTAGGGCCTTTCTATTCATTCTAACCAGTCTTCTTTGTCCCCAGATTGTCTCAGAGCTAGCTCCCCCCTGCAAATCAGTCTCATTTGAACATTATCTCCTCAGACAGAAGATGTTATCCCTCCATTACATGGTCACCCCACCACACTGTCTTATTTTACTGTCTTCATAGCAATTATCAGTATCTCAAATTAACTTGTTCATTTATGTGTATGTTTGACTGTTGTTTGCCTCTCTCCCTAGAATGCAAGCTCCATGAGAGGAAAGATTTCATCTTTTTCACTGCTGTAATCCCAGTGCCTGGTGTTTTGCACATTGTGGGTACTCAGTAAATACTTGTGGAACACATACATGACCATCATTATAGTTTTTAGAAGTCCAGTCTGTGGTCTGTGCTGGGAGATGGTAATGGGGAAGATGGTGGCTCTTAGGCCACCATCTCAGGGTTCTAAGAGACAGGCTTATCTAATCTCTTCACTCCACAGATGAGAAATCTGGCACTAGTCCCCCCAACAAAAAGAGACCAAAACAACAGATAAACAAGAAAATTTTGAACAGAATGACAGAAGAAATATGCTACAGAGCACCAGGAAAGTGACAAGATCCTTGCGAAGTGGGGAAGGTGGGAATGGTACCATAGAGAGCACAAGCAGGGCTTCCAGCCTATGCCTGCTGCAGGGACCAGCTAGGAATCAGGCAGAGAGAAGGTAGGTTAGAAAAGACTCAGCTGTTTCCACGCCCACCACAGATGTCAGTGATTCCCAGTACAAGAGTTTGCCCCAATCTTTTCAGGACCTAGGCCCAGCTGGAGAGTAGCTGGGAGTTAGTGTACCTGCACAGTCTCATGGTGAAAGCCCAAAGACAGGAAAACCCTTCCAGCCCTGAGTGGCTGTGTCGCAGTGCCATCTTGATGTTGAACACATGGTTGGAGTGCATCCTGTCCCAGACCTGCTGAGACTGACTCCCTTTGTCTGGAGGCCCTGCCTGCATTCTGCCATACTCACATGGGCACTGGTAGGACCATAGCCCAGGCTGCCTGAAGGCTAGGACAGAAATAGCAACACCCCAGCATCTGAACCCCTGCAGCAACACACCCCCTGCAGGTGAGCAGGCAGACCAGCTGAGCAAAAAAGCTACCAAACTGCATTGGTTCCCCACATTCCTGGCCCATGGACTCACTGAACCCACAGGTGCCTGAACTGGCCCATGGCCAGCTTGGTGGTAGCCCTGCTTCCCCCTGCAATCCTCCATATCCCTGCATGGACACTAGCGGGACCACAACCCCAGCTGCCTGGAGCCTGGACTAGACAGAGGGACTGAAACCCTCATGTCTGAGTCCATGTGAAATTCTCTTCCCTCCCCCTTAAATAGGAAGGCAGAACAGCAGCACAGGGAAGCCACTAGTAAGCAGTTATTCCCCATATCTGCATGTACCTGCCCTGCAAAACCTGTAGACCTGCTTAGCCCATGGGTGCCCATGCAGGCAGCCAGACTTGTGATGGCCCTTCTCCCCCCCACAGCCCTCCACAGAGCCATCGAGACCTGCTGCTTCCTTGTAGATTTGTTACAGGCTCAACAGCTGATCTAGTGCTCTCTATAGAGTTGTTGGGACCTGCTACACCAGTGTATACCTGTTCCCAGACTGAGAGCAGACGAGGCAGAGGCTTTGGCATGCCAAGGCAGGCCTCTGTAGAGCTGCTAGGCTTGGTTGCACTCTTGCAGGCTTGCACCAAGCTCAACAGCTGATCAAGCAGCCACCTACAGGCCTGCCAGGCCCCACAGCACCTGTGTACATCTATTCCTGGACCAACAGCTGGTTGGCTAGCAGCTTTTCCTCCCCATAGCATGCTTCCAGAGAGCCTCTGGGTCCTGTAGCATCCATGCAGGCTTGCTCCAGCCTCAACAGCTGATTCAGTGGCCTCTATAGAGCTGCCAGGACCTGCTGTACCAGTGTATACCTGTTCACTGACCAACAGCAGATCACACACCCCAACAAGAAACCTCAACAAGAAACTGCTAAGGGCCCCATCGTCTAGGCCACAAAGACACCCACATACAACCCCATGATTGAATATAGTTGAAGAAGTTGCACGAAGGCTGCTACTGTACTCACCCAGATCCAAACATAAAAAGCCCAATCCGACTGTCAGTATAGAACGCTTCTACAGGAAAGAGTATCTCCCTACAAAAACCACTCCTAAAATTAAAAGAAGTGACTACACCACCAGATGACCAGACATCGACGCAAAGATATCAGCAGCATGAAAAAATAGGGAAACATGACTCTGCCAAAAGAAAACTATAATTCTCTAATACCAAACCCCAAACAGCAAGGAATAAACAAATCACCTAAAGAGGAATCCCAAATGGCAATACTAAGGAAATTCAATATGATGGATAAAAAACTAGAAATCACAACAAAGTGAAGAAAAAAAAAATCTAGGACACAGAAATAAAAAAGAACCAAGCAGAAATCCTGGAACTAAAGAATTCATTCAATGAAATAAAAAATACAACTGAAAACATAAGCAGCAGACTAGAACAAGCAGAAGAAAGAATTTCTGAACTAGAAGACAGAATTTTTGAATTAACACAGTTGGACCAACAAAAAAGAAAAGAAAAAAAAATCTTTTTAAACAGGAAAACCTATGACATCTTTCTGATAGTATTAATTATACTAACATCTGTATTATGGGTATACCAGAGGGGGAAGAGAAAAGGAAAAAGCATTAAAAGGACATTTAATAAAATAATAGCCCAAAACTTCCCAAGTATTTGGAGAGAAACGGTCTTACAGATCCAGAAGCTCAAAGATCCTCAAACACACTCAACCCAAAAAGGAACCCCCAAGACACGTTATAGTCAAATTGTCAAAAGTGAAAAACAAAGAAAGAGTTATAAAAACATCAAGAGAAAAGCATCAAATCACCTATAAGGTAATCCCCATCAGGCTAACAGCAGACTTCTCAACAGAAACCCTACAGGCCAGGAGAGAGTGTGATGACATATTCAACGTGCTAAAAGAAACAAAACAAAACAAAACAAAAAGAATCTGCCAACCAAGAATACTATATCCAGCAAAGCTTTCCATCAGAAATGAAGGAGAAATAGTATCTTTCCCAGACAAACAAAATCTGCAGGAATTCACCACCACAAGACTGGCCTTTCAACAAATCCTCAGAGGATGGAAATTAAACAACATGCTCCTGAGCAACCAATGGGTCAAAGAAGAAATAAGGAAAGAAATAAAAAAATTTCTTGAAACCAAAGAAAATACAAGCACAACTTACCAAAACAAATGGGATACTGCAAAAGCAGTACTAAGAGAAAAGTTTATTGCCATAAACACTTACATTAAAAGAACAGAAAGCCTTCAAATAAACAACTTAATGTTACACCTCAAAGAACTAGAAAAACAAGAACAATCCAATCCCAAAATTAGTAGATGTAAAGAAATAATTAAGATCATAGCAGAACTAAATGAAATAGAAAGCAAAAGAATGTTACAAAAGATCGATGAAACAAAGAGTTTTTTTTTTTTTGACAAGATAAACATAATAGACAAACCATTGGCCAAATTAATTAAAAAAAGAGAGAAGAATCAAAAACAAAACTCAGAAATGAAAAAGGAGACATTATAACCAATACTATAGAAATACAAAGAATTGTTAGAGACTATTAGGAACAACCATACGCCAACAAATTTGAAAATGTGGAGGAAATGGATAAATTCCTGGACATATACAAAGTACCAAGACTGGTCCAAGAAGAAATAGAAAACCTGAACAGACGAATAATAAGCAATAAGACTGAAGCAGTAATCAGCAGACTCCCAACAAAGAAAAGCCCAGGACAAGATGGCTTCACTGCTGAATTCTACTAAACTTTTAAAGAGGAATTAATACCAATCCTTTTCAAACTATTCCAAAGAAACTGAAACAGAGGCCATTCTCCCAAACTCATTCTATGAGGCCAGCATCACCCTGATACCAAAATTAAACAAAGACAACAAAAAAAGAAAGCTACCAGCCAATATCCTTGACCAACACAGATGCAAAAACCCTCAACGAAATATTAGTAAACAGAACACAATGGCACATCAAAAAGATTATATACCATGATCAAGTGGGATTCACCTCATGAATGCAAGGACAGTTCAATATATGCAAATCAATAAATGTAATACACCACATCAACAAAATCAAGGACCAAAACCATGATTTTTTTTTTAAAGATGACCGGTAAGGGGATCTTAACCCTTGACTTGGTGTTGTCAGCACCACGCTCACCCAGTGAGCTAGCAAGCCAACCCTATATGGGATCCAAACCCATGGCCTTGGTGTTATCAGCACCACACTCTCCTGAGTGAGCCACAGGCTGGCCCCCCAAAACCATGATTATCCCAACAGATGCAGAAAAAGCATTTGACAAAATTCAACACTTCTTCATGATAAGTACTCTCAACAAATTAGGTACAGAAGGAAAGTATCTCAACACAATAAAAGCTATATATAACAAATCTACTGCCAACATCATCCTGAATGGGGAAAAGCTGAAAGCTTTCCCTTTAAGAAGAGGAACAAGACAAGGATGCCCATTCTCACCACTCCTACTCAACATAGTATTATAAGGGTTAGCTATAGCAACTAGGCAAGAAAAAAGAAATAAAAGATCTAAATCAGAAAAGATGAAGTCAAATTGTCTCTGTTGACAGATGACATGATCCCATATATAGAAAAACATAAAAACTCTACTAAAAAAACTCCTAGAGCTAATAAACAAATTCAGCAAAGTTGCAGGACTCAAAATCAATACACAAAAATCAGTGGTGTTTTTATACACCAACAATAAACAAGCAGACAAAGAAATCAAAAGCAAGCCCATATATAATATCTACCAAAAGAATAAAATACCTAGAAATAAATTTAACCCAGGAAATGAAAGATCTCTACAATAAGAACTACAAAACACTACTGAAAGAAATTAAAGAAGACACCAAAATATGGAAAGACGCTTCATGTTTATGGATTGGAAGAATTATTGTGAAAATGTCCATGCTATACAAAGTGATCTACAGATTCAATGCAATCCCCATCAAAATACCAATGACATTCTTCACAGAAAGAGAAAAAACAATCCTAACATTTATATGGAACTACAAAAGACCCTGAATAGCCAAAGCAATCCTGATAAAAAATAATAAAGCTGGAGGCATTACGCTACCTGACTTCAAATTATAATACAAAGCTATAGCAACCAAAACAGCATGGTACTGGCATAAAAACAGACATTCAGAAAAATGGAACAGAATAGAGAACACAGAATTCAAACCACATACTTACACCTAAGTAATCTTTGACAAAGGCACCAAGAACATGGATTGGGGAAAGGACAGCCTCTTCAGCAAATGATTCTGGGAAAACTGGATGTCCATGTGAGAAGAATGAAACTAGATCCACACATCTTGCCATATACCCCAATCAACTCAAAATGTATTAATGACCTGAAACCACAAAATTCCTAGAAGAAAACACAGGGGAAGCACTTCAGGATATAGGACTGGGCAGACTTTATGAATAAAACCTGAAAAGCATAGGCAACAAAAGGAAAAATAAACAGATGGGATTATATCAAACTAAAAAGCTCCTGCACAGTGAAGGAAACAATCAACAGAATGAAAAGACAACCTACAGAATGGAAGAAAATATGTGCAAACTATACATCCAACAAGGGACAAATTATACATCTGACAGAATATACAAGAACTCAAACAACTTACCAGTAAAGAAACGAACTATCCAATTAAAAAATTAGCAAGGAAACAAAATACAGTTCTCAAAAAAAGACGTACAAATGGCCAACAAGTATGTGAAAAAATGCTCAACATCACTAATCATCAGGGAAATGCCAACCAAAACCACACTAAGATATCATCTCATCCCAATTAGATTGGCTATTATAAAAAAGACAGATAATAACAAATGTTCGTGAGGATACAGAGAAAGGGGAACTCTTTTAAACTGTTGGTGGAACTGTGAATTAGTATAGTCATTACGGAAAATGGTATAGAGGTTTCTAAAAAAACTACAGACAGAACTACCATACAATCCAGGAATCCCACTGCTGGGTATATACCCAAAGGAATGGAATTTATCATGTTGAAGGAATATCTGCATTCTCGTGCTTACTGCAGCTCTATTTACAATAGCCAAGATATGGAACCAACCTAAATGTCCATCAGTAGATGACTGGATTAGGAAAAAGTGATGTATGTGTGTGTGTGTGTGTGACACACACACACACACACACAAAATGGAATACTATTCAGCCATAAAAAAGAATGAAATTCTGCCATTTGCAGCTACATGGATGAGCTTGGGGAAAATTAAGTGAAACAAGTCAGGCACAGAAAGAGAAATATTGTTATGTCCTTACTCATAAGTGAGAGACAAGAAAAGAAAGGAAGGAACGAAGGCAAAAAGGAAAGAAGGAAGGAAGGAAGAATCACAATAACATGCTTACCTTTCAGAAGGAGAGAACAGAACTGTGGTTACTAGAAGTGGGAGGGGAGGGGTTTATGGAGAAATTGGTTAATGAACACAAGGAATGTTTACATTTTGTAATGATGAACATGCTAATTATCCTGATTTGATCATCACACATCGTACACAGGTGCTGATATTCAACTGTGTACCCCACAAATATTTTATTCAATTATTTTTTAATTAAAAGAAAAAAAATCTTCAAACTTTTCTGTTGAACCTGAGGCCCCAAGTCTCTTCTGGCAAGTTCTGCTGTTTTCCTATCGCTGCTCCTGCCTGTCAGCCAACTCGATTATGTGTGCTCCTAGAAAAGATGTTTTAGTTGAGTCCTTTCTGTGTAGTTCAATGCGTATATCCTGCAACATATCCTGTACAACATATCTTACAGCATGATAGCACCTTTCACATAATCATTCAAAAAAGTAATACTTTTTCTTTCTTGCTTTTTACCCACCATATAGAAAAAAAATATCTTAGTGAAACATCCTTTCTGTCCGTCTAGATGAGTTTCCTAATTAAGGAGGACACGGGTCATACCCTACAGTACTCTGTATACGCATAGGGCCTTAGGGCCTCCCATGCTCCCTACAAATACTTGACTGATGTACAAACATATGGCGGGCAAGACAGACAGGGAAAGTAGAATGCTTAAGAGCAAAAAAATAAAGTGGAAGAAAAAAAAGTGGAGAAATTAATTTTTTTCAGGCTTCTAGTTTAAAATTACATGAAACATTGAGTTAAATACTAATAGTACATGACAACTTATAACTTTCAAAGTATGTTCCAGAATTACCTCACTCTTAAAAACCACAAACATATCTGTCTTTATATTTGTGAAAACTAAATAGAAGTTTACAGTGATTTAGATGGAAATAATTCCACCAAAGAATCCAGATGGCATCATAAACCACAACAGAGAAGATCAAGTGGTCTATGAAGTCATTCTTTGCTGTTACCACACACTGAAAAGTACAATACATTTATTATTCAACGAATGCCATACTATTGAAGAATCTTGGAAAAAAGACAAAACTGAAATGGTAAAATTTCATTCAACCGAAAATGATTTCAGCTTCCTTTTTAACTTTTTAAAAATAATGCCTTATACATATATTTTAAAATATATGTTGGATGGTTCAATCAATCATTCTGAGATCAAGAATCAAAATGACCATAATTTACCAAAAAAAAGTTTTTATATGCATGTCTTTCAAGTAGCTGGAAAATGCCCACTTCACAGCAGCTGATTAAGTGCCATGAAGTGACATACAAATGAGGGAGCTTTGGGTTCCAGACTGGATCCTGCTGATAACCAGCCCTTGGGAGAATCTACCTCTCTGAACTTGTCTCCCACTGTGAAACAGAAGGCCTGGCTGAGATCAGGACCCTCAGCTAGCCACCGTGATCCCACAACTGGCTCTCAAGTCTGACTTCTCAAAGACAATCGAAGCTGTCACTTCAGGTCTACTTCATGGCTATAGCCACTCCTCACTTTACCTTGAGAAGCCCCTCCTTGTATGGTGGCCTCAGGCTCCAGGGAAATAAAAAAGCAGTTTGTTTCTGAAACAATAATAGGATTCTGACCCAAAGGTTTTTACAGCCCTTCATAAGGAACATTTGTTGTCTTCTTCCCAGCCTTTATTGACACCTTCTTTTCAATACTCCTTTTTTCTTTTGGGTTACTCATTCTTCTCACATTCTCAGCCAGATAATTTTGGTGGTTTTCACCCTGTCTACTTCACCCCAACCCTAACTCCAAGAGCAGGCCTAGAACGGCTTAAGAAACACAGAATAATGCTCACTCCTAGAAAAAAGATAGGCTGAAAGATGAGTATATAACCCAACCGAAGACTTTCACCCCAACCCTAACTCCAAGAGCAGGCCTAGAACGGCTTAAGAAACACAGAATAATGCTGACTCCTAGAAAAAAGATAGGCTGAAAGATGAGTATATAACCCAACCGAAGACTAAGACATTTGCTGGGGCTCTGAGAAAAAGAGGCTTCATCTCTCTCTCCCATATGCTGTAGGAGACCCTCCTCTTCTTCAGACAGTCTAGTAAAAGATATAAAGCCAGGAGGTACTATACATTTTTGCTACCCTGACAGGAGAGCTTGGAGCTGCTGGAGGCAGAACTGTGGGGAGCTCAATGGAGCTGCCACTGTAGTAGACAGAGCAGATACACGGACTGTTGTTAATGATATATTTGGGATGCTGGACCAAG
This sequence comes from Galeopterus variegatus, assembly GCF_000696425.1. Lineage (NCBI taxonomy): Eukaryota > Metazoa > Chordata > Mammalia > Dermoptera > Cynocephalidae > Galeopterus > Galeopterus variegatus. The sequence continues at coordinate 52,674 of NW_007735721.1, read as the reverse complement.
TCTTCCCAGAAACAAGACTGAATTTTTCCTGTTTCATAAACTGACAAATTCCCTTTATTGTTCAGGCCAGTTTTGAGTTTAGTTTTATGTCACTTGCAATTGAAACAGCTTTCCTCTGGCTTTAAAATGGTATGAATTTAAGACTGCTTTTTTTTCTTAAAGAAGAAAATACACTAAATATCATGTGAAACAACTGTTTATGACACTGGATTTCAGAGCTGTACTCTTCATTATGAAGATGGACTCATTTGCTCATTCATTCATTCATTGAACACCCAATGAGCACCTATCAAGAGACAAGAACTGGGCTAGGAACACAAAGGTGAAGAGGATGTATTCACAAGGAACTCACTGCAGCATGACACGGCAACACAGGAAAACTGATCATTGCAATCAAAGAGATGAAGACAATGAGAGACATACTTATTAAATATAATGTTAGCACCAAATAAGAAATGATTAACTACACTTTGATAAGCTAAGTTGGGTATCATGGATGAGACATCTGATCTGACTTGTGAGAGAGATGAAATTTACCAAATATAATGGGGGTAAGGGTAGGTGGGGTGGAGGAGGGTCTCCCAGGCAGAGGAAGCAGCATGTTCAGAGCAGAGAGGCATGAAATAGCATGGATTATTCAGGGAACTATACTTTGGCATGCAATAAGCAAGGTAAAGAGCCACAGAAAAAGGAGTTGGAGAGGTTAGGCCTTCAAAGCATGCTAGAGTATGCACTTGAATGTAAAGGCAATGAGGAGTCACTGATGAATGTTAAAAATGTGACCAGATCTGCATTCAAGAAAATACCACTCTGGCAATTATGAGAAGAATGGACAGAAGGGGTCGGAATATGGCTACAGAGAAATCATTTGGGAGGTCACTGAAATACATCAGGAGAATGCTGTTGAAGGCCAAAAAGACAGCTGCAGCACTAAGGTGGAGGAATGGAGAGGACAAATGGTGGGGAGGAGTGATTTAAGGAGGCTGGAGAATTTGGGGCAACTCTCAGGTTTCTAGCTGGGGTGAATGGTATTGTCATGACCTAGGGAGAGAATGCAAAAGGGGAAACAGGCTGAGAGTATATCATTATGTATTGCGGTCTGGTTTTGAACACAATTTTCTGAGTCAGTAAAACACTCTCTAAGTATAAAATATCTCAGTGTTCGAAAACATATGCAGGTAACTTTCAGGTTGAAATGGGGCAGACAGGGGGTTGGTACCCGCAACTGAGTTGACCTGGCAGGTGGGTACACGGAGGAAGACAAATGGGAATCTAGGAAGACAGCATTCAGAAATCTGGGTTCTACGCAGATGCTGGCAGGCCCTGGAACGGCAGCTGCACTTATCTTCGACAAGTCAGACTTGAGAGCCAGTTGTGGGATCAGCGTGGCTAGATGAGGATCCCTATTCTCAGCCAGGCCTCCTTGTTTCACAGTGGGAGACTGAGGTCCAGAGAGGTTGATTTGCCCAAGGTAACAGGGCTGGTTATCAGCAGGACACAGTCTGGAACCCAAAGCTCCCTCACTTGTATGTCACTTCATGGCACTTCATCAGCTGCCATGAAGAGGGCATCTACCAGGTATTTGAAGGACAAGTGAGCATCTCTCTGCACCCATTGATTGTTTCTCTTTCACCTCCTTGCCATGCTCGGCTCCTTGGTCAATCCCAAAAAAAACTGAAAATGCACTATCAGTCATAGCCTCGCCAGTTGTAGGGCTTAGAATTATGCTGTCCCTGGCATGACTGTAACTACCAGGCTCCATAATTATTTCCTGGGGCCTAACGACTGCCAGAGACCAAAGAGCCTCTATCTGTGCAAAAGGAAGGACACAGAGAATTCTAAAACAGGCTACACCCTGATTTTATAACAACAAAGAAATTGTATGTTTGTACCTGTAATATAAGTATCAATGTTTTACAAAAATTGTGCTATATATATGTTTAAATCCAAACATTGGTTATTAGAATGTCATTAATTTGTTTTAAAATGGAGAAACAATAGCAGCATATTGTAAAATACTACTGCTCTGTGTGTTGTAAGAATCTCACTCAAATTTATCTGGCACAGGGAAATTGTTTAAATTACCAGAAGGTTGAAATAACTTCAATATAAAAAAAAAAAAAAAAAAAAAAAAAGGCAAACCAAAAGAATCCTTATTTACTATAGTGATACCAAAACTTTTGTGCTTCCATAATACAAGTATACTAGGCTCAAAATATTGGTGCTTATGGTATGTGTTTGGGTTATTTTTTTAGAAAATAAATATTTCATATCAATATGTTACTACTTCCATTGGGGCTTTTATCTTGTATTAGCTTTGTTTCTAAAAAATAGCTGTTTTCTCATTGTAACCTTAGAAAATACAGAAAAATGTTCAAAGACAAAAATGAAAATCAACAAATCCACAACTCAGAGATGATCAAATATCAGTCTACTTAAATTTTTCCTAAAATTGAAAATATTCTAAGAAAATCTCAGGTTTCTAAAATTGAAATAATTTCTTCTCTTGTAATTTAACAACTTCTTTCCCAATTTCCTGTCATGATTCTCATCAAAACACACCGTCCATTTGTCTGAAAATGTCTCATACTTGTGGAATATACTAAAAAGCATATGTACTTCACAGGGCCCAGTTTTCCAAAGCCTTGCAGTTTCAAATATTGACCTTGCAAGGACAGGAAATTTTCCCTAGGCTAGTGAGTCTTTGTTGCAAGATAAGAATTGTGGCACAGCAGGTTGCTGGCTCAAAGAAAGACTAGTTACTGATTGTTATGTAAAGACACTGAGAAACTGCTAAAGGGAGAAGGAATGTTTGCTAAGATCAAGCTTGTGTTGATAAGACCACTTAATTGCCTTACTGGAATGTCATCTGGCTTGTTTCACTGAAAGTTACCAGCCTATATTGTTAAACTATAATCCCACCTTTATTCTCTTCCTGTAACTTTCCGGTCTGGAAAATAAATGCAGGAAGAGAACCCCAATTTGGCGTTAATTTCCCAAATGGAAGGGATGCCTCTTGCTGGAGGGAACCAGGGAAGTTAACCACTTCAGGGCTTCTTACTACTCAGAAGAGATGGGCTTTGAGTAATCCTTTGTGTCTCTGTCACCCAGGGGAAGTGGGGTGACAAATCCATGGGGGTGAAGCAACACATCCTTTCCAATTTCTTCACTTTTTTTTTGCCAGGCTGTCCTTCCTGCTTCACATCTCCCTACTCTTCTGGAGAAGCCCCCACTCCCGCCCCAACCCTCTAGTGCACAGAGGTGTCTCTCTCTCCTACATTCAAAGCACTTACTGTCCTTTGTGTTTGTTTTTGTTTTTTTTTAAGTCAAAGTTTTATATATATATATATGTGTGTGTATGTTTTTTATATATACACAGATGTACAGTATACCCACATATACACACGCGCACGCACACATGGTTTTAAAGGTCCAGATAGTCCTCTCAGTTTG
>NW_007735721.1:40364-48221 GCF_000696425.1 Galeopterus variegatus | reverse complement strand
GTTAAAGAGGCTTGCAGAAGGTGAACCTCCAGGGAGTCTTTTTGGCAGAGATATAGTGCACAGAGGTGTCTCTCTCTCCTACATTCAAAGCACTTACTGTCCTTTGTGTTTGTTTTTTTTTTTAAATCAAAGTTTTATATATATATATATATATATATATATATATGTGTGTGTGTATGTTTTTTATATATACACATATGTACAGTATACCCACATATACACACACGCACGCACACATGGTTTTAAAGTTCCAGATAGTCCTCTCAGTTTGGTCAAATCCCTGAGGTAATTTATCAACTCCATTTCTTTCCTGGTGCCATTTCTCCTGGAGTTCTCTGCTGCACCCCCCACCAAGTTGCTCATGAGGTCGGCTTATGAGGTCTTCGCACTGGCACTGCCTTCACTGCCATCCTGAGAACTCCCTTTGCCTCTCTCCTGCATTGGGGCCCATATCCCCGTAGCTGAGTGCACAGAGGTGTCTCTCTCTCCTACATTCAAAGCACTTACTGTCCTTTGTGTTTGTTTTTGTTTTTTTTTAAGTCAAAGTTTTATATATATATATATGTGTGTGTATGTTTTTTATATATACACATATGTACAGTATACCCACATATACACACATGCACGCACACATGGTTTTAAAGTTCCAGATAGTCCTCTCAGTTTGGTCAAATCCCTGAGGTAATTCATCAACTCCATTTCTTTCCTGGTGCCATTTCTCCTGGAGTTCTCTGCTGCACCCCCCACCAAGTTGCTCATGAGGTCGGCTTATGAGGTCTTGGCACTGGCACTGCCTTCACTGCCATCCTGAGAACTCCCTTTGCCTCTCTCCTGCATTGGGGCCCATATCCCCGTAGCTGAGTCTCCCTCTCTGGTTCCCCTTGTTTTAGTGGGGCATAACCTCTTTGAAGGGGTATACAGGGAATCAGTTTGAGACACTGTTCCACTGTTATTCTAAATGCCATTTGGACACCCAATGTGACTCCTTTTCTTGTTCTTTCTGAAAATTTTTGGATCTTCTCTTTATCACTAATTCCAAAGTTGTTGATGATACATCACGTTGTGGCTACAGTTTAACTGGGCTGGAGACAGTCCTTTTAGTTTGAAGTCCTTCTAGCTCTGGGAATTTTCCCTGGGTCATCGTTTTGTTTTGTTTTCAACTTTTCCCATTTCCTTGTTCTTTCTGGATAATGAACCTCCAATGTCCAGTCTGTTTAATTTTCTTGCTTTTCTGTTGTTTTTATCTTCTTACAGTTTATAGCAGAGCTCTTCAATGTGATCATCCTATCTTTATTGATTTTTTTCATTCCTGCAATCAAAATTTTAATAGCCAAGGGTTTTTCTTATTCTGAGCTTTTAAAAAAGTTGATCTTATTATTTTTTTAAAGGATATGATGTCTTCTGATTTCTCTGAAAATTGTTTTCTTTTAAACTTACCCCCCCAACTCCTTCTTTCCCTGATACTTTTTCTCCAAGTTCCTTTTATTGTTAGTTTTGGTTTCTCTTATTTTAGAGGCTTTCCTCAAATGTCTGATAGCCTGTGGATGCTGGTTCAAACCAGTGATTCTCAAGGGGGAATGGACAGGGAGATCTTCACTACCCCCACCACCACTTGGCAAGGTCTCGAACAATTCTGGGTTGTCATGACTGGAAGTGGTGGTTGGGGAGAGTGCTATTAGCATCTAGTAGCTAGAAGCCAGGAATGCTGCTAAACATCCTAAAACACACAGGAGATTCCTCCACAGCAAAGATTTACCTGGCCCAAAATGTCAGCAGTGATGAGACTGAGAAGCCCAGGGTCATATAAAAAATGAGGCATTAAAAGGCAGACTGGAAGCTGTGATGTGCTGGGTGGTGCTGGTTGACTGAAGGGTGAAAAATGGTCAGGACCCGACCCAAGTGTTGGAAATCTGTAGTTTTGTTCTCTTGGGCAAATTGGTTTCTTTGTATTTTTTTTAATTGAAATGATTGTACATATCTGTGGGGTACAGCATTGAATATCAACACCTGTGTGCAATGTGTGATGCTCAAATCAGGATAACTACTATATTTATCATCATACAATGTAATCATTTATTGTGGCCCTTCACCAATTTCTTACTAATCCCCTCTTCCCCTCCCTCCTTTCCCACCTCTGTTGGCCTCAGTTTCATTCTCTCCTTCTCAAAGTTCAATGAATTACTGATTGTTGTATCTTTCTTTTTTCAAATTGGTTTCTTTAAAACTAATCTTCAATTTCCTGCCTGGAAGATATAAATGTAGCATTTTGGGAACTGACCCAGGAAGGGGACCTAAGTGGTATATGTTGGGGGACAGGGCAGGTATTCACTCTTCTGAAGCCCCCTGTTTTCGGGGCAGTAATTCACCCCAATCCTCAATTTGGCTTGGTGTTCCTCAAACTAAAACCTATTCATCTCGACCTCTCCAGCAGTTAAAGCTCTAGTTTTCTACCTGCATAGGACAGAGAATCTGGGAGTCTAGCTGCTCTGTAGGCTTCAACTAAGAAGCCTGTTTTCAGCCCTACACTGCACCCAGGCTTCAGAGGTACCTAATGCCTTTATTATCTTTTATTCATTAGCAATGCCCAGTGATGCTTTTATTAACTAACTCTAAAGGTTTCTAGTATTTATGCTCTTTCACCTCCAACTGTATCCAAAACTTCTTGGGGGAAAGAGACACTTCCTTTCCTTACTTGTATTCCTCATAAAACTTGGTATAAATTTTGTACACAAAAACTGCTCCTTGTCCACTTTTGGTTTTTAAGAAGGATTTTACTTTTGAGAAGACAAATCTTCTAGTGAGTTGTTCTACCTATCTCAGATAAAGAAAGCATCTGAAACAAATAAAACAGTACTGCAACCTCAGCAAGGTATATACCAAATAGTCTTTAAATAAAAACATTCTCCCAGTGGAAAGACTGTCTCAGATAAAGAAAGCATCTGAAACAAATAAAACAGTACTGCAACCTCAGCAAGGTATATAGCAAATAGTCTTTAAATAAAAACATTCTCCCAGTGGAAAGACTGCTCCAAAGTCATATAAAGCCTTTCCTAATTCAAGAAAGGAAAATCATCCCTAGTAATAACATTTGATGCTCTCCCCAAAAGAAGTGGTGACAACTTCTCCCCATCTACCTCATGCCAGATTAGTCTGTAATATATACCAGAAATCTGCACTCTATCAGCCATTCTAAATACAGTTCAGCCCTCTACAGCCTCTAATGTAGTAGTGCAGGTCTCACAGCATAATGTTCAGCAGTGCACTGCCACCTGGTGGCAGCATGAGGGGATGACATTGACATGGACACGGAAGCCTCCGAGGAAAGTACAACACAAATCCTCACGGAGGGACTCTGCAGGACCATTTCTGAAGCTTGAAGGACTTTTTTGAGAGGGAGAGAGGGGGAAGAGGAGGGGAGACAGGAGAAAGAGAGGAGAGAGATGGAGAGAGGAAGAAAGGGAGCAGAAGAGTAGAGAGAAAAGAGGCAGAGAGAGAGAGAGAGAAAGTACACTGGACTTTTAGGAAATGGTTTTGAATCAGTCCAAAGGAGGGCCTGGGAAGTCCTTTTGAATCGCAGGGAATTTTCAGGTTCCTCCAGTCATGGCAGAGGCTGTTGATACATTTGGGTGGTACAAAACATTATAAAGACACTTGGAGACAAGGACGCTCCGCTTACAGGCTTCCTAGCTTCGGTGACGGCAACTCCATTCTTAAAATTACGCAGGTCAAGAGATCTGAAGTCGTGCTCAACTCCTCTCTTTTCTTCACATCCCATATCCAATTTGCCAAGAAATTCTGTTAAATCTACGTAAAACAAATATCCAGAATCCAACTATTTCTTCCTACTCCTACCCCTACTGATGCAAGCCACACTATCTCTTGCTTAGATTGCTACAAGTCTCCAAATTGTTTTTATCATTGATATATTTTTAACACAGTAACCAGAGCCTCTGAGCCAAGCTTTCCAATAGCTCCCTATATTCCTCAGAGTAAGAGAGAAAGTCCTTACAATGGCCTACAAGGCACTATATCATCTTGGTCCCTGCTCCACCCTCCCATCTCCTCTCCAGTGTCTCTCCATCCACTCATTCTGCTCTAGGCACCAGAACTACCTGTTATCCCCCAACATCCAGGAATGCCCCACTCTAAGGCTTTTCCAGAATCTATCCCTTCTGCCTGAAACATTCTTCCCCCAGGTATTCCCATCTTCTTCAAGGCCTTATGAGCAATAGCAACTTTTTCCACCCTATCAGAATTTCCAGTCCCCCAACAAAAAGAAAAGAACAAAAACACAAAACAAAAAGAATTCCTACTCCTCTTATCCCTATGCAATCTCCCCAGAGAACAGATCACTTTCTAACAAGCTTTAACCTTTTCTTATTCACTATGTCTAGAATTATTGTCTCCTCATCCAGCTCAAGTTGAGTAAGCTCCATATGATGGCAGGAATTCTTTTAGTCCATTTTCTTCACTGGTATATCTCTACTGCCTATAATAATGCCTGGCAAATGGAATGCAAATGTTTATAATTGAATAAATTTTTTAAAAAAAGCCCTAGAATTCTGACTGCTTATTGCATTAAAAATTTGGGAAAACTGAAAATCTTTATAAGTTTTTAAACATCAGGAACATGCTTTTGTTTTTACTTACACAAAATTTAATGTCTTAGTAAGATTTTGCTAGTGTTCACATTCAGCATTTCCTTGTATTATCCTTTACCAGTATTTACTATTTAAGGTATCATTTTTCATTATTTTTTCTAATACTTAAAGCTAGCCTATAATAATGTAATGAGTTCTGCATATTCAGCTTGCATCTAACACTTTTCTGAACTTCCATTACTTGATAATCTTTAGTTGATATTTTTGTTTCTAGATATAATTATCTATAGAATATGACTTTATTTCTTTGTTTTGAATATGTATACTTATTTCATCTTAAGTGGAGGATCAAAATGAAAAATACTATAGTAGCAGATATTCTTAATTTTGGCTCTGATCTTAGAGAAAAAGAATGGCTCTAATGAACATTGGCTTTTGGCTCCAAATACACTTTTTCATATTAAGGAAACCATTGAAAATGTTAAAATAATGGGTTATTTGTGCAATGCAGTATTTTAGGAAGCTAAATGTGGGCAGCCATGGAAATGAATGTGATGGAGATAAGACTAGAATCTAAAGTAACACAGCTGGCTGGTTGGCTCAGTTGGTTAGAGCCCGGTGTTGACAACAAAAGTCAAGAGTTTGGATCCCAGTACCAGCCAGCTGCCAGAAAAAAAAAAAAAAAAAAAAAAAAAAAAAAGTCCTCAAAGTAACACAGGACTTACAGGGTTTGTATACAATAGGCCACTCGGTATTACTGGCTCAAGAAAATTACTGAAAAATATGAATAGAGGGCACTGGTTTTATTTACAGGCCAGATTAACAGTTTGGGATACCTGTTACATTGGTGTCTCACCCATACACTCTTTCAGAATTTCTATGTGTATTTCTTTTTTTTTTTCTTCAGTGAATTAAATCAAAAATTTTTTTTTGGCCACAAAATAAGTCTCAATACATTTTAAAAGACTAAGATCATAGAAAACATGTTCTCTGATCACAATAACTGAAGGAAATTTATAAAATTCACAAATGTATGGAAATTAAACAACACTCTCCTAAATAAACAATGGGTAAAAAGAAAAATCACAGTGAAATTAGAGAATACTTTGAGATAAAAATCAAACTGCAACATATCAAAGTTTATAGGATGGAGGGCTCATGCTGTGCTCAGAGAAAAATTCATACTTGTAAACTATATTAAAAATAAGAAAAATCTCAATCAGTAATGTAAACTTCTACCTTAAGAAAACAGAAAAAGAACAACCTAAACCAAAAGCAAATATAAATAGGAAATAACAAAGATTACAACAGAAATATATGAAATAGGGAATTAAAAAACAATAGAGAAAATCCACAAAAGCAAAAGTTAATTCTTTAAGAAGATCAACAAAATTTACATACCTTTATCTAGATTGACCAAGAAAAAAAGAGAGAAGACAAAATTACTAAAATCAGAAAAAAAGCAGGGGCATTATTACATTGTCATTATGGTTTTTTGTGGTGGTAAGATTTAGTTTCTTTCTCTTGTTTGCACTTTAGTTCTACCAGTGGGTTTTGTTCTTTCTTGTGTATTTGTGGTAGTAGTAATTATTGTTTTTTCGATTCCAGATGCAGGACTTCCTTAAGGATTTCTTGTAGGGCTGGCTGTGTGGTGGTGAACTCCTTCAGTTTGTGTTTGTCTGGAAAATAAACTGTTTTCCCCTCCTTTCTGAAGGACAGCCTTGCTGAGTATAGTAAGTATTCTTGGCTGGCAGGGTTTTTTTCTCTTAGTATTTTGCATATATCATCCTATTGTCTTCTGGCCTGTAGAGTTTCTGTTGAGAAGACTGCTGTTAGTCTGATGGGGTTTCCCTTATAGGGGACTTGATGCTTTTCTATTGCTTCTTTTAAGATACTCTCTTTGTCTTTGAGCTTTGCCAGTTTGACTATAATGTGTCTTGGAGGGGATCTTTTTGGGTTGAATCTGTTTGGGGATCTTTAAGCTTCCTGGATTTGAAGGTCCATGTCTCTCCCTATATCTGAGAAGTTTTCCATTATTATTTCATTGAATAGGTTTTCCATGCTTTTTCCTTTCTCCTCCCCCTTCAGGACCATCCATGATTCGAATGTTTGTGAGCTTAAGGTTGTCTGTTAGCTCTCTTACATTTTCTCCATCTTTAAAAATTCTTTCCTTTTTTTTGCTCACCTGGGTTATTTTGAAAAGACTATCTTCAAGATCAGAAATTCCTCCTTCGACTTGTTCTAGCTGTGGCTTAAGTTCTTGGTTATGTTTTTTATCTCATTGAGTGAATCTTTCAGTTCCATGAGTTCTGCAACATTATTTTTTAAGTTATTAATCTCCTTGTAAATTTCCTCCTTCATAACCTGGATTTTTTTCCTTGTTTCATTATGTTGTCTAACTAAGTCTTCTTGCATATCAGATCAGTGAGTTTTCTTAAGATTGTTGCTCAGAATTCCTTTTCAGTCATTTTGAGGGTTTCCTGTTCCACAGGGTCTGATATTTGAGAATTATTATATTCCTTTGGTGGTGTCAGACTTTCTGATTTTCGTATTTCTAGTATCTCTATGCTGATGTCTGGTGTCTGGTAGAGCAGTTCTTTCTTCTATTACTCTGGAGTGGGCTTTGAGAAGAGAGATATCCTCTTCTTTTTCCAGTCTCTGTGGGTGACTCTCCTTGTGTCAAAGCAGTTGAGTGTCTGGCAGACTGCCTGCACAGTGGCTGTGGCTACTGCTGTGGATCAAGCCACTTTTTTAGCAGCCGTGGCTGTTGTGGTTGCTGTGGCAGGCCACCCACACGGAAGTGGTGTTTTTGGCATGCTCTCTTGCCTGCTTCTGGCTGAAGGGTGCCACCCTCAGCTCCTGCCTAGGACCCCAGGTGTGTTCTCTTGTCAGCTTCCGGGCAGAGGGGGCTGCCCTTTCAATATGTATTTCAAAACAAGAATTCAATCAACAATCTGGTAAAATGATACAGTAGGAAAGGGTTGACATATCCTTTAATGTAGGCAAATTACTTAACTTGGGCTTCTTTGTCTTTTAACTTTTTTCCTAATCACAGTAACACCTACACTTATTGTAGAAAATTTTGAAAGTTATAAGAATACTTGGAGAATGTGTATAAGTACAAAGATGTTTCTGAAGTATTTAGTGAAAACTGAAAACAACAGTAAGAAAATGGTACATCAAAACTACAGATTACGGGCCGGCCCAGTGGCGCACTGCTACAGTGCACCGCTTGGGAGCGCGGCGGCGCTCCCGC
>NW_007735721.1:33016-40281 GCF_000696425.1 Galeopterus variegatus | reverse complement strand
GGCGCGACACTGAGGGTTGCGATCCATTGCCGGACACGAAAAAAAGACAAAAAGGAGAAAAAAAAAAAAAAACAACTACAGATTACAATGCAATCATTAAAAAATACAAGAGAGACCTATATATACCAACATGGAAAGCTATCAAAGAATAGTTAAATGAAAAAAAAAGTTATAGACAATACATAGGGTGTGATTTATAAACTAGTCATACTCTGCTCCCTCTAAAAACCCCCACACTGGTGGTTTTTTTGTTTTTTTGCAGCTGGCTAGTACATGGATCCAAACCCTTCGCCTTGTTGTTAAAACACTGTGTTTTAACCAACTGAACTAACTGGCTAGCATCTCCCTGCTGCCCCCAACACTGTTTATGTGGTTACACATAAGTGGTATGCATAATTCATAATATTTGGTTACATGTACATACATAACAGGAGGAAAAAGCACCAGCAGAATATAACTCATGCTGGTACAGTGGTTACTCTAGAGAGTGGGACTAGGGTAGTGACAAAGAAATTCCACTTTTTATTTTATATACTTCTTTTGTGGGTGGAGGGGGCAGCTAGCCAGTATGGGGATCTGAACCCATTATATCTTCTCTACTGTTCAAAAAGTTTTTCAAGAAATAAAAAACAACAAAAATAAAATTTGGGATATACTTCTTTTGTGGGTGGAGGGGGCAGCTAGCCAGTATGGGGATCTGAACCCATTATATACTTCTCTACTGTTCAAAAAGTTTTTCAAGAAATAAAAAGCAACAAAAATAAAATTTGGAAAAAAAAAAAATAGAAAAGAGAAAGAAACAGAAGCATAACTACTTACAACCCTGCCAAAGTTAATTCTGGGGCATTTTCAATACGGATTTGATGAAATATCCACTATGCTTAGAGTTTTGTACAGAATCAGCACTCATTAAACATTTTTTGAATGAACAAACAAATAACCTTTCTTGGGAAAACATTATAAGCCTGATTACAGAGTAGTGGGAAATCTAACTAAGTGGCCTGAAAGTGAAGAAGCTTGGCTCCACTTTTTAACCCTTTAAATTGATTCTCAGAAACTTCTATTGTTCTATATATGAAAAAAGTCCACTCTATAATTATTAAATATAGTTTAAAAAATGTTTTATTCAGGTTTCACTGAGCTTTTTTTTCTTCAGTGGTGTGATCTAAAGGGACAAACTCATGCTCTAATGGAGGTTACGAAGAGTAACAGCTGGTTGTAAAGGGAGGCAGTTAAGAGACAAGGCTCAGATTAGCAGTAAATAAAAGGATGAACCAAAATGCACAGTGAGCCTCATTCCCTTCCACACCTTGCAGGGGTGGATGTCCCTGCTGAAACACGGCCTAACAAAACCATTGCTCTCCAGGACGAAAGCGCTGGCTTGAGTTTTCATTTACCTTCATATAGGTCTGGTAATTGGTTCTACTTGGGAAGGTTATTATCTGATTTTTACTGGAAGATATTACTTTAGTTACTCTTTACTTTAGAAATAATCCCAGTGGAAATTACTTTTTCTTTAGAACTCTTTTCAAGATATTTTTTCATATAAAGTAGTTTCACATCCAAACATTTCTTTCTTTCTTTTCTTTTTTTTTTTTGCTTAGTGCTCTTCTGCTCTTCACCTTTCTAATCTCAGTTGCTGTTAGTCAAGGGAAACCTGTTTCTCATAAAATGCTGAACTGCTCAGAGAAACAGGCTGAATAGCAAGTTAAAAAGTGTTCCAGGAATAATTATTTTTCTTTACTCTTAAATACCATTAAAAAAAATATATATATGGAATCAAAGGAATCAGGAGAAATTTGAATGAAGTTTCTGTAACAAAAGTAGGCCACCTCTAACATTTAATTTAAAACATATTATTATTTTAAAATTTAGCTTAAATTTCTGCTATATATTTATATCTAGCACAAACAGGCAAATACTGACACTAAAATTTTTTCTAGAAACTAGCAAAAATATTTAAAGATCTACTGAATGACTCCATATCAGAATAAGTTATAAGCCAAACAACACACAATCGCTATGTTACTTGGGTAACTCTATGTGATTAATATTGGTAATTTATATCTTCTGATTTTGGGGAGTGGTCTTCTTTATGTTTCTGGAAGAGAAAGCCTGTGTTGAAAATGTGGGTTTTTGGCTTTTCACGAACCAAGTGTGAACTGATACACTTTTATTCCTGAAACGCTCTGAGTGATATGCATGAGACTATGCCCAAGCACAAAGTGCAGTTACTGTTAATGCTTTAAAATGGTAGAGATTTTCTGGTTCACTTAAGATGTCTGTAAAAAATTAAATTATAAAGAGAGAGTTCAAGGCTTATAACCACAGGAATATTATGTATAGCTAGGAAATTGCAGCTGGTGCAGTTACATCAAGAAAAAAAAATGGTGAGGAAAATTGGGATGGAGAGGGGTACTATTTACACAAATGGTGCAGAACAAGCATCCACACGTAGGGTGCATCAAAACTCTGACTTTAATTATAAAATGAACCTGACTTTGGTTCTGACAATATAAACTAACTTTAAAAACCCTCCTTCTATAAATAGATGAAAATGCCGCAAGAAATATAACAAAATATTATTTTATCTGAACTGGGAAAAAGGAAAGGGAAATCCTTACTCTCCAGAAACAAGAAGAAAATGAAAAAGAAGCAGATGGCATGTGACACTTAGGTTTGAGAAGGAAGACATAATTATGCCACAGACATAGAGACTGGGGTTTCAGTGCCCCTGAAGGTTGGGGAGGAGAGGTCTACAAAGCAACAACAAATTGGTAGTTGATATTTCCATGACAATAACAGCTACCCAACATCTAAAAGTTCGAGTGCCCCAGGGCCTAGTTTTTAGTCCTGTTCTGTTTTTTCTATCAATCAATGGGTAATCTCACCCAATTTCTTGTTTTAAGTACCATCATCTAAATACAGATGATCCTAAAATTTATATTCTCCAGACCAGACCTCCCTCCTCAACTTCAGACTCATTGATCCAATTGTATACTCTACATCTTCACTTGTATGTTTACAGACATCCCACACTTAGCTCTGCTGCTCCCCCCGTTCTCTCCCCGATGTAAGTAAATGGCAACTACTCTTCCAGTGGCTCGGGCCAAAAACTTGGGTGTCTTCTTCTACTCTTTTTTCTCTCACATCCCACATTTTATCTGCCAGCAAATCCTATTAGCTCTGCCTTCAAAATATATCCAGAATCTGACTACTTCTCATCATACCCACTGTTGCTATGCGGGTCCAAGTCACTGATCTCTCAAATGAATCACTCCAGTGAAAGTTGCTTATACCAATTGGGCCATTCTTGTCATAACTAAACCAAAATTGGAGTCAAGGGGCCAAAGAGGGAAAACCACTTGGGGCACACAGCACCTGCTCCAAGAAGAATTTTCTACATACCGAGATGTTGAAACAGCCTGCTGTAACCCTAAGAGTAGTTTTTACCTAGTAGCTGCTGAAATACCCTGCCGTGACTCTAAGACTAATTTTACCTACCGCTGCCACTTACCAATCAAAGCCTGACAGCTCCCAAAAACTTTGCTAGTGCCAATGACCTTTCTTTCAAAACAATAAGTAACATTCTTCTCACTAATAAACTCCCAGACTTTTCTTTGTTCTCTAGAAGCTTCCCCATCTGTGTGTGAGCACCCCAAATTGCAATCCTGTTTTCCCAAATAAAATATTCTCTTAGTGATTTGTCTCTCTGTATATTTTTGACTTGAACACTCCTTTCCCTGTTTCTGTCCTTCTTCCCTTTAGTTTATCCAGCAACCAAAGCAATCCTGTTAAAATACAAGTTAGATCATGTCACTCCTCTACCTAAAATCACTGAATGGTTCCCCATTTCACTCACTGGGGAAAAATCTCAGCCTAAAAATGGACCACAGGTCTTAAAAGATCTGACTCAAACATCTTCACCCTTACCTCTATGACCTCATATCCTACTTAGTTCTCCTTTGCCTCCTTTGCTTTGGCCACACTGACCTCCCTGCTTTTTCACAAACATGTCAGTCACAGCCCCACCTCAGGGCCTTCTTCGCAGTTATTATCCTACTTAGTTCTCCTTTGCCTCCTTTGCTTTGGCCACACTGACCTCCCTGCTTTTTCATAAACATGTCAGTCACAGCCCCACCTCAGGGCCTTCTTCGCAGTTACTGCTTGTGCTCCAAGAAATCTCTTTCCACATACGGCTTAACATCTCACCTCCCTTAGGTCTTTATTCAACACCGCCTTTCCTGGCCACTCTACCTAAAATTGCAAACTCTTTTACCAAAACTCCCCATTCCCTTTCCTTGCTTTATTCTTCTCCTTAACAGATTTTCACTACCACATTATAAATTTTACTTAATTATTTTATTATCCACGCCATTAGAATGTAGGCACCATGACAGCAGAGATTTTTCTGTTTTTTTTCACTACTGTATTGCTAGTACCTAGGTGATATCCAATAAATATTTGTTAAATAAGTGAATAAATGCTAAATTCATAGTTACGAAGGAAAAAAATTCAAATTAGGATTCTAAATGCTGCATGCAATCAAAGGAAAGGCAAGACCTAGACATATTTTCAGGTAAACAAATAAAAAACATGAAAGAATTCATCACTTACACACCTTCCACGAAATATTAATAAAAGATATATTTCTGAAAAATACTAAATCCAAAAGGAAGTAGCAGGATACAAGGAGCAAGAATAAACAAAGAAAATGCTATATACATATAAATATAAATAAGCATTGACTATATAGAGCAATAATAATGATAACTAATTTGGTTGCTATGGATTAAATGTGTCCCCCCAAATTTCATGTATTGGAAACTTGACACCCATTGTTAAGAGGCTGGGAAATTCAATTATCATATTTGAAAGGTGGGGTCTTTGAAAAGTAATTAGATCCGTGAGGACAGGACCATGACCTACTGAATGGACTTATCCATTCATGCAGTAAGGGTTGATAGTTTAAATGCGTGGTAATGGTGTGGTTCTGATGGCTTTAAAAGGAGAGCAAGTATGAAGTTTAGCTCTCTCTTGCTCAGCCCATTCTCACCACGTGATACCCTGAGTGGCTGCAGAGAGCCACCACCTAGAATGAGGTCCTTACCAGATGTGTTCCCTGGACTTAGGACTTCCCAGCCTCTGAAACTTTAAGAAATAAACTTCATTCCTTTACAAATTACCCAGTTTCAGGTATTTTGTTGTAAGTAATAGAAATGGACTAATGTAGCAGTGTAAAAACAAGGTAGAACCAAAATACTAAACAATAATATGTAAGACGGAAGAGGGGATGCTAACAATTAAAACATTCTAAAAGCCTTGTTTTTCAGGAGGAGGAGATATTAATTTTTCACTCTAAGTCAGGTATTCATGTCAATAATTAAGGCATTTCTAAGAGAACAATAATTTTCATTCCAGAAGGGAAAAGGGGAGGACAAAGAAATCTCAATCCAAACAGAAGACACCCAGAGAAGAAAAACAAAAGAATTAAAAAAAAAAAAAAAAGGATGGTACGTAGAAAAGACAAAATAAAATAGTAGAAATAAAAGAAATTTAATAAATAAATTTAATACACTAGTAATCACAATAAATGTACATGTACCAGATCATTCTCAGTTTTGAACTTTTATTTTATTTTTTGGCAGCCAGCCAGTAAGGGGATCTGAACACTTGACCTTGGTGTTATCAGCACCATTCTCCAACCCACTAAGCTAACCAGCCAGCCCCTCAGTTTTGAATTTTAAAAGTTTTGCTATATGTCATTTATAAAAGACACCTAAAATACAATGACATACAAAAAAGTGAAAATAAAGAGATGGAAAAAGGTATACCATATAAATATTAACCAAAAGGAAGCTGACATTGCTAAATTAATATCAGATAAAACAGATTTTAAGGAAAAAAGCATTATTAAGGATAAAATGAGTCACTTCATAATGATCAAGATAACAAATCACTATGAAGTATCAAATTTGAACTAGAACGCAAAAATAGATACAGAAAACCGACAAATACAAAGAAAAAAAGAAATCCACAATCACAATTTTCACATACGTTTCTCAGTAATGAATAGATCATGCAGTCAAAAAAATTAATAATGACTTAGAAGATGACTTGAACAACATAATGAATAATGTTATGGGTATATAAATAGTTTTGCAACAGATAGTAGGGAATATACTTTTGTTCAGGCACACGAGATTTACTCAAACAAACTATATCCTAGGCCACAAAGCAAGTCTCAACAAATACAGTTGTCCTTTGGTATCTGTGGGGGATCGGTTCTAAGACTCCCTGCAGATACCAAAATCTGCAGATGCTCAAGTCCCTTATATAAAATGATGTAGTATTTGCATATTACTTATGCACATCCTCACATATAGTTTAAATCATGTGTAGATTACTTATAATATCTAATACAATGTGAATGCTATGTAAACAGTTGTTATACTGTATTTTTTTATTTGTATTACTTTTTATTGTTGTATTTTTTTTCTCCAAATAGTATTTTCTATCTGTCGTTGGTTGAATACGCAGATGCAGAATCCAAGGATACAGGAGGCTGACTGTAACAGGAAACTTTTGTTTTTTTACAAGAACACATTCTCTGTCCATAACGTCAGATAGAAATTTTTAAAAAAATCCAGCTACATGTTACTTATAGAAGACACATTCAAAACATAAAAGAACATAAAGGTACCAAGTATAAGAAGAACAGAAAGCTAGGTCAGCCATATTAATATCAGAGAAAAACATACTTTAAGAAAAAGCATTTTAAGGATAAAATGGGTCGCTTAAATCAATAACAAAAAGTTCAACTGACTAGTAGGGTATAGCAATTCTAAACCTAAACACATGCTATAAAATAGTCTCAAAATACACAACGCAAATATTGACACAACTACAAAAAATTAAACCTACCATCACAAATTCAACGTATTTCTTTTGGTAATAGATAAGTCAAGCATGTAAATATGTTAGCAAGGTCTCAGTAGATTTGAACAACACAATTAATAAGCTTTATTTAACCATCATATTTATTAGACCCAATAATTAGAGAATATACATTTTTTTCAGGGAGACACGGAACAATTAACCATGTATAAGAAGATTAAGTATATTTCAAGACCATGAAGACAATTTCAGCAATTAAAAAAAAACTGGGCCTCATAAAGGCCAATTTTACTGACTGTACTGGAACAAAATAATAAATTTTACTGACTATACTGGAACAAAATAATAAATCAATTTTAAAAAGATAA
>NW_007735721.1:31847-32675 GCF_000696425.1 Galeopterus variegatus | reverse complement strand
ATAAACATATAAAATCAGAGGTTCAAAGAAGATCATAAAAATAAAAGGAGAAATTAAAGAAATAGAAAATAAGATACAACAATGAAATAAAAAAGCTAAAAACATGGCTAAATATTAAAGTTGCCAAATGTCTGGCTTCAAGTAAGCAAAGAAAGGGGACAAGCTGTGGCTACACACAGATTACAAAAATAATGAGAATCTTATAAAAATAGTTATGCCAATACATCTACAAATTTACATAAAGTGGATACATTCCTATGAAAATATCTTAACAACACTGATTTAAGAAGAAACAAAAAGCTTGAAGAGTCCTATAACTATAACAAAAAGAACACATCAGGCCCACGTGGTTTCATTTTTCCCCCATGTTTCTGATCTGGGCACTTAGAATTCTTGAGCAGAAGGACAAACAATTTTTTATTTTGTTAAATTGTATTCCAGAAAAGTATAACACTGCACATTTATACCAACAATGCACAAGGCTGCCCTTTTCCACACATCCAAATATGATTTAAATAAAACCCTTGGCATATTTTTAAAATAATGAAAGAACACAAGGATGACCACTACACTGATTCTATTTGTTACTGTTCTGGAAGTTCTAACAACAAAATAAAATGAACAAAAGAAATAAAGAGTAAGGATTAGAAAGAATCAGAATTGTTGCTATTTGCAGATGATGAGATTATCTTCACAGATAACAAAAGTTTACAAACAAATTATCAGGATTAATTAGAGTGTAGCAAGGTACTTCTTATGATATCATTTTACAAAAATCAACTGTATTTCTATATACTACAACACAGGAAATGTCATTAAAAAACATAT
>NW_007735721.1:22146-30590 GCF_000696425.1 Galeopterus variegatus | reverse complement strand
TTACAAAAATCAACTGTATTTCTATATACTACAACACAGGAAATGTCATTAAAAAACATATGTACAGTAGGAATAAGACAATACAAGGTACCTAAAAATAAACACAATAAAAGATATGCAAGACTCTTATGCAGACAGTTAGAAAATGTTACTGAAGAGCATTAAAGGAGATCTAAATGGAGAGACAGATGAAGTTTCAGGATAGGATGACATCATCATACAGATGTAAGTTCTTCCCAAATTGACATATTCAATTTAATTCAAATAAAAATACCAACAAGGTTCATCGTGAATTTGTTAAAGCTAATTCAAAAAAGTTATGTAAAAATGAAAGAACAACTAAAACACTTCTGTAGAATAAGACTAAGGGGACCTTGCTATTGGCTTGGGGATAGACAAATAAGCCAGTTAAAAGAATAGAGAGCTAAGATACAGATCTATGCATACACAGAAAGACACAGACATATGCATACACTTGACACAATAGCAGTGGCACTGCAGATCAGTAAGAAAAGGGCTGTTCAGTGGTGCTGGGCTGGGACAGCTGTTTTACCATATGGAAATTAGATCCCTTTCAAACATTATACAGAAAAATCAGTTCCAGACAGATTTAAAGACAGATGTGGAAAGCAAAATGTTAAAACTTTTAGAAAATAACACATGAGTATAACTCTAGCACCTTGGAACACTAAGAGAAAATATAAATTTGTAGGCCTAAACGAAAATAAAAATATTAAAATCTAAAACTTGTATTTGCTATAAAACAGTAAAAGAATAAACAGGAAGAAAACATATACAGCAATATATACTTATGTGACATAAAAATATATACATAAAATATGACAAAGAATTAGAGCACAGAATAGACAAATAGAAAAAAATAGGAGAGAAAAAAAAAAAAAAAACCAAAAGAAAAAGTCTTAAACTGAAAAAAGATCATAAGAGTTCACTGAATTCCAGAAAGACTGAATGAGAAAACAGACATGTAGACATGCATGACCTAGTTAAATTTCAGAATTCTAAGGAAAGAGAATCAAATTGGCATCAAACATCTTTTCTGGAACTTTAACTGCTAAAAGAGAGTGAAACAGTATTTATAGACTTCTAAGGGAAAAAAAATGTGGCATTACAATTAGACTTATACACCAAGCCAAACAACTACTGGGGTATAATGTCACAACAAAGATATTTTCGGATATGGAAAGACTCTGTAAATATACTGCCCATGTAAATTTTCTAGGAAAATAAAAAAAAAAACCTCAAGGAAATATTTGAGCCAAATAGAGGAGAAAATGAATTCAAAAGACATTGTACATAAGAAACAGTGGTGAGTTGAGACTATACAACTATTGATGACATTATGAGATTTAATTAAATTCAATAAAAATAACTGATAGGAGAAAGGTAATGAAATCTATTTTAGACTTTTAAAATTTTATTTTCTCATTCCTGATAATTCATGATTCTCTTTCCTCGTACTTTGCCTTTTTGCCAGGATAATTCCTTTAGCCTGACTTCTGATCTACTAATAGTTTTCAGCTATATTTAATTTGATAATTATTGCCTCAGAATTTTAAATTTTCATAACCGTTTTGTTTTGACTTCCAAGAAATCTTTCTTGTTTCAAGATTGCTTCTTTTGTAAGAGACTATTCTTGTGTAATTAATGGAATATCTCCTTAAATTTCAAGGNTAAGTTTAACTAATTTAAATTGAAATATAAACAGACACATGTGGCTGGGGGCTACTATACTAGACAGTGCAGGTCTAGATTGTTCAGTATTCTTAGTTAATATGGGCTCTTCCAGCAAATGTATTGAGCACTATGGATTTCTTCAGCAAGACCCCTCTTCTTCCTACTCTGGTGACTTCCATGGATGGTACAGAAGATAGCTGCCAGGGGCTGCAGGTGCCTGGTTCCCTAAGCTACAGGACAGAAAGAGACTAGTGGGTGAACCCATCCTTTTAGCAGGGCTTGTTGAGAAGGTGTCTATCTCTCTGTCTTTTTCTGTCGTCTCCCCACTACAACTAATGCTCCTTCCTACACACGCGCGCGCGCGTGCGCACACACACACACACACACACACACACACACAGTGACACACAGGGGTGGCCAGCAGAAAGAATAACAGATGTGTTCATGTTACCACTCTGCATGCTCTCTTCTGCATCTCTGCAGAACTCTTCCCAGCTTCAGATTCATGAGTAGAGACCCTTTCAGAAATGGACAGAATTTTTTCTCTAACAGTGGTTGCACTGCCCCAGCAGGAAATTAATTGACAGAGGAAGGAAGTCAAATAAAGATACTCAGTCCTAAATTATGGCACTACTTTGATAATAAAAAAAAAATGGCACTTAAAAAATCCAAAATCTTTGGCTTTCTTATCAATGTGAATCAAACCCAACTTACTGGGTTCTAAAATATTGTGATCCACATATTTTTCCCATGTTTTACTATACCATGAAATAATTCAGCAAATAAACAATATATACGGTGATAAACCCAGAGGGAAATATTCAATATGTATGTTAAATTAAAACTAGAACCTCCAAATTGGATGCACCTTCAGAAAGAATACACACACACACTAACTGGGTAAAACCAAAGATACCTGTCCCTTATGTTAAAAAAAACAGTAAAAATTTTGTGATTATTTTGACATTTATGTATTTTTAAGTGCTCTAAAGCACTGGTAAATTATAATACTCTTTACATTCTTTTTGTGTGAAAAATCACCATCACTTTCTCAAATTATCCACTAACTCTTAAATATACTCTAATATAAATGCTTAAATGACATTTTTAGTCTTTGATGCCTTAGATGAGAATTCACAGGGCATCTTTTCTCACTGAGTTTTTTGAATTGGAAAAGAATACACAAAAGGGGCAGAGTGGCTATTCTGGAGAAGACACACGTAGGTGTGAAACACATACTTGGTGGGACCCTGGTTGAATTATTTATGCCTCTGAGCCTCGATTTTCTCATTTGTAAAATGAGGATATTATTACCTGTCTGACAATTATTGCAAGGACCAATTACTGCCATACTCGATTGCCTTTACTATTTTCTCATATCATAGTTTCTAAAAGGAAAAAGTTCGTTTTGCTTTGTCAGTCAAATAGGCTTTCCTGCAATAGTTCAGTATATATATTTGGATTGGGTTGAATAATGTCCCTCAAAAACTCATGTCCATCTGGAACCTGTGAATTTGAACTTATTTGGAAATAGGGTCTTTGCACATGAAATCAAGTTAAGATGAGGTCATTCTGGATTAGCATGGGCCTTAAATCTAAACAATTAGTGTCCTCATAATGGCATGTGAAGACAGAGACACAGAAAAGGCCATGTGTTGATGGAGGCAGAGATTTGAGTGATGCAGCTGCAAGCCAAGGACGGCCAAGGATTGCTGGCAACCATCAGAAGCCAGGAAGAGGCAAGGAAAGATTCTTCTCTAGAACATTAAGAGGGAGCAAGGCTCTGTGACACCTTGATTTCAGACTCCTAGCCTACAGACCTGTGAAAAAATACATCTCTTTTGTTTTATTCCACCCTGTTTACGGTATTTTGTTACATCAGCCCTGGGAAACTTATTCAGTATTGATTCCAAAAATAGAAATGGAAGCGTTCTGGTTCATCTTCCACACAGAAAAAAAGTACCATGCACTTTGTTATGGCTGAATGATATAGCAAGCAGATTCATATTTCAATCTTGTTTGATGTGTATTTTCTAAGGACACATTTTAACAGTATGTTAGTTACAAATCATGTTTATAAGTGACCAAAAATCAACTTGAACAGGCTTAAAAAAAAATGTGTTTGTGTGTTGAGAGGGGGTATATTCGTGGATCCTGATTTCCAAAGAAAAGAAGAACCATTAAGCCAGGACCGAAACAGGAGCAGCAAGGCCAATATAGCCACTGAAGGCAGGACTCGCCATCCGGTTTCTCATATTATTGTTCCTGTATATTATATTCATTCTTCTGTCTACAGACTATCTATATCTGCCGGGTGAAAACACGACTGCCAGCAGCTCCCACAATTTTTCTTTTACAGAGCTTGCCCCTGGAGAGAGACTGATTCTGTTCTCTGGGTTTCCAAGTCCAAAAGGCCCAAAGAAAGACTTTGATTGACCTGAGCTGGGTCAGCTGTCCATTCCTGAACTACCTGATGCAGCCTTATGGCCAGGTAGTTCCCAGAGAGAGAGATGGATGAAGACAATCTACACAAAGAACATCTCTAGTTTCCTTTCTTAATAAAGAAGTAGTTTCTCTTTTTAAAAAAACTCAATTCTGACTAAAATGCTAAAATTAAGTGAATAATCAGGCACAGAGAAGTAATTTTCAAGGCAGACACAAATACAATTTGGAGAATAAGAAGCAGCCATACATAAATTGAATTATTATTAAATGCCATACACTGATAAAGAATTTTAATGAACAGCCAATGAGCACATGAATTGGATGCTTTATGTAAGTGTAAATAAAACAATTTAAACAGTTGGAATTAAATGAAAAACTGTTTTCTGTATTTAAAAGAATAAAAGAGAATATAGAAAATTAAGCAACCACTTTAATTAGAAGATTTACAGAAATTCTTATCTTTTGGTAGTAAAGAAATATACTTCATCAGCAGTAAACATCTGACTGCCTATTGTGGGTAGAGTACTGAAGTACCATGAAATTATTTCCAGAGACAATTAAACTCAATGTACAACTTGCAACTTTCTTAGAAATAGAAACTAATACTTACCATAGTGCTAGCGTCTCTATCAGCTCGATCTAGTTCAAAAGAATTTATTTTTTTGGCGCTCATTTCATCAGTGTCAGCAATGATATAATGTCTAGGTGAGTAAGCATTGGACAAGCTCCCAAGCAGCCTCAGGATCTCAGTGGTATGCCCACCTGGAAAAAATATTGGAAGAAAAAAAAATAAGAAAAAATAAACAAAACAAAAGAAAAAAATATTGGAAGGCCTAAGATTAAGAAACCCACAATAGACATATACATACGACCATGTTATACCAATGTCATATCTTTGGGGATAGAAGGACCACAGTAACTGCATATTTCTCGAAAGACACAAAGAACATTTGGAAGCAATGATCTATGCCCATGTGTAAGTAGTACTTTTATATGGGGGAGAAGACAATAAATGCATAAAAACAAACTCGACACAAGCAGTAGGTACTGAGGAAGGTACTTTAAGACACTATAAGACATGGCTCTTGTTATCAAGAAGACTGGTGGGAAAAGGGCAAGACACACATATATAAAGAGGATGTAAGACAGCAAGAACAATGAAATGGGGAGGGGGGGACAAGCAAATGGTTATGAAAAATCAATGCACTAAGAGTAGGGAACACCTGGAAAAGGGCAAGACACACATATATAAAGAGGATGTAAGACAGCAAGAACAATGAAATGGGGGGGGGGACAAGCAAATGGTTATGAAAAATCAATGCACTAAGAGTAGGGAACACCCCTGGTAAGGCTGAGATGACTTGAAAGGCAGTGATAATGGACAAATAGAAGTAGGAAGGCCACTGTGCAGGGGTGAGAATTGTTAGGGCATGACATGGCAAGATCTGAGATCCGTGTTCAAAGGGTGGTAGAAACACTGGGAAGAAGGGTGAGGGTGAAGTAAGGTCAGGAAAGTAGAATGAGAAATGGGAAGACAGTCACTGGATGTCTCTGGGTAGAGAAGTAAACTAAGAGAAGCATGAGCACTGATCGGTAGGGCTTGGTCTCCCTAATAAAGACTTGTTCACCACTCTAACCCCAGCTCTTAACAGAGGTCTCAGCACACTGCAGGTCTTCAAATATTTACCAGCTTCACCAAGCAAGTCTATGTTTAGTTTTTGAAGTCATACAATTTCTAAACTTTTAATGTTAATTTCAAAAGTGTAAATTTAAAAATCAACTATGTTCATTGAGGTTCCCTTCATACAAACAACAAAAGAACCTCTACCTATTCTACAAACCATTTGAAATAAATTACTTATCAAGGAGCCCTACCACACCTATTTCAGTTCATTTCACAAGCTCTGTGCCTCAGCTAGGTGTCTTTAACATCCTCTGCATTCATCTTTTTTGTTATCTGCTCCTTGCCTCTGGTCATACTGTTCCCTACCTAGAAAGCTTCCTCCAGTCCACCTCCCTTAGTATTGTAAGAAAGAGCTTTTAATAGTGATACATGAACACAGGAAGATAATTAAGCAAATTAAGCATTTGTTTCCCCCAGTACATTTTTTATAGTAGAAAACAAAATTTTTTTTTCTAAATTCCAGAAGGAATTACATATAGAAAGAAATCTGCTACAGATTTAGCGTAAATTTCAGCAACTAGAATCATACATTAACTTTATAACTTGTCACTCATCTTCTTGATGAGGGCATGTAATTTACACATCTGGTTCATACTCATTTTAGTATTTTTACTTTTAGAACTGAAAAAGTGTGTTGGTTTGCAAAGGAAGTACTTGTTTTCACAGCTGGAGCTACTGAGGCTAAAAGCTAATATCCACAACATCTTCAACTACAATTAAAACTTCCTTATACCTGCTTTAATAGTCTTTCCCACTCCCCATGTTTTAGAAAGGACACCCTCACTGAATACATTCATTGGAAATTTAACCTTGTTAGTGAATAAAGTCATTAAAATGATGAACTGTCTTGATTTTACTTGTGTTAAGATATATTTTGGGAGAATAAAATCCTCTCAGTTCTACCTTAAAATGTATCAAGCATCCAATCACTTCTTACCACCTCCTTTGCCACCACCCTGCTTCAAGCTACTATCACTTCTCCCGCGGATTATGAGCATAGCTTCCTGGTCTGTTCCTCTTCTGTCTGTTCTCAACACATCATCCAGTGTGATCTAATTAAAAAGAGTTGATCAAATTATTCACCTCTGCTCAAACCCTCCAATGGCTGCACATCCCACACGGAATAGGCTTCTTGTACTCTGACCCCCAACTCTGTCACCTCTTGAACCTCATCTTCTGCTTCCTCCCCCCTTCCTCAGTCTATTCCACTCACTCTGGCCTCCTTAGTGTCATGTCCCCAGGGAGGCTTTCCCTGACAATTCTTTTAAAAATGCAATCCTTTTTCTCAGTGTCATAGTATTTATCGCTATATAATTTACAAATTTATTTATTTATATAATTTACTAAGAATTCTATTTATTTCTTTTGTTTTTTAATCTCCCCCCACCCCTGTGCCACCAGAAGGCAAGCACCTTCTAGAAAGGCAGGAATTTTTGTTCATTTTGTTACTGCTATACCTCCCATGCCTAGAAAATAGTAGGCCCTCCTATTGTTGAATGAATGAATGAGAGTTTGACAATAAATCTAAAATTTGCCTAGGGAGACCATATTGTGTTTCAGAGAAAAGTAATACTTTTGATAGATATGCTCTGAATATAAGTGGTCAACTAATATTTTATGGTATCTAAAAAGATGACCAGTAAGGGGATCTTAACCCTTGACTTGGTGTCAGCACCACACTCACCCAGTGAGCCAACTGGCCATCCCTATATGGGATCCGAACCTGTGGCCTTGGTGTTATCAGCACCACACTCTCCCGAGTGAGCCACGGGCCAGCCCCTTTATGGTATCTAAAGATTAAATGTTGCTTGGTGTTCAAGGTAAACAATGAAAACTCCTTCTGTCTCCTCCAAAATTTCATGCACAAACTACTAAACTGTTTATCTGATTACAAGTCTTTCTTTGACCTGCATGATTCTTTGAGGCCCTTGACCCCTCCCTACCCTGAATTATTTGATTGACAGAGGGCCCCACTTGCCAGATGAATTTTCAATTTTTTTTTTTTTTTTTTGTCTTTTTCTGTGTCCGGCAACAGATTGCAACCCTCAGTGTTGCCCCAGTACCGGACCGGGGACCAGCAACGGGATCGCAACCCTCGGTGTTGCTCCCGTGCCTCGCTCAGCCAGTGAGCGGGAACCGGTCCGTATGTGGGATCCGAACCCTCGGGCGGGAGCGCTGCCGCGCTTCCCAAGCGGTGCACTATCCAGTGCGCCACCGGGCCGGCCCTGAATTTTCAATTTTAATTTTGGTTTCTACTTCACCAAATCTAACATAGTCATGTATTGCTTAATGAAGGTGATGTTCTGAGAAATTCGTTGAAGGGAAAACAAAAAATAATTTCTTTTCTCTGCTATCATAAGTTTTTAGCTGAAACATGTCTGTAACAAAGAAACAGACTGATTAGAGAAAACCTAACATTTTATTTTTAGCACCTCCTACCAATCACACAAGAGAGGCCTCAGTTCAAAAGTATTTCTCTCTTAAAGCAATGGCTTGGAGCTCTGTCTCAAGTAGTATTTTAATGAAAAGCCATATAATCTTAGAAGTGATAGGACGGGCCGGCCCGGTGGCGCACTGGAGAGTGTGCTGCTTGGGAGTGTGGCGGCGCTCCCTCCGAGGG
>NW_007735721.1:0-20000 GCF_000696425.1 Galeopterus variegatus | reverse complement strand
TGTGTGTGTGTATATATATATGTAGTGTGTGTGTGTGTATATATATAGTGTGTGTGTGTGTGTGTGTGTGTGCGTGCGTGTGTATAGATATATACCTGTCAAAACAGTTCATTTAAAATTGTAAGCGCCTACAGAGCTGGTGGATTTAGACTGTACTCGCATTACCGGGTAAGATGTTGCTCATGCTCTACCACCTGTGTGTATTGTTCTACGATTTGTAGATACCTGTTTTTATCTTCGTGGATTTTGTATATTTATATATGTGACAATTCACTCTGCCTCATTTATCATGTAGACGTCGTGTTTCCTAAACACAAAATGACTCAATTAATAACGTACAACAACCACACAGAAAAGTGCACGTTAGCATCAAAAGGCTTCTTCTGCATTCTCTGTGTTCAGTAATTATTTCTTAGAAAAACAGGCGCTTCAAAGACACTTAATAACAGACAAATGCAAGTTAGTTAACTTGTCATTAAAAGACGCCCGGGCCGCGTCAGCAAGCCAGCATTTCGCCCTGGTTGGGCAGACCGCTGTCGCTAGGACAGAGAAACTACAAACCTCAGCATGCATTGCCGCAAGAAGTGCTAAAGAGACCAGAGAAGAGCGCCGCGGTGAACTCTGGGGTTTGTAGTGACCCATCCAAGCCCTACAGTGGCCGCTTTGACACTTACCGGACCCAGCCACCACCAACAGACTGAGAGACTCCCGGGGCGTAACGCCCTGGGAATGAAGCACTATCCATAGTCGCAGGACTAGGCAGACGGCCACAGCTCCTGCCGCGGCAGCCGAAAGAAGGACACAGCCCATGTGAAGAAACGGCGCATGCGCACTGCTCTCTGGCGCCAGCCGGGGACCAGCGGTCAAAGTTCACAACTACGGGCGCTGAGGAGACTCAAACATGGAGCGACGCGCCCCTTGGTGGGCTGGGCTGCCCTGGCTAGGAGGAGTTAAAGGGCGGAGGGAGAGGCCGCGGTCGTGCGGCTCGTGCGGACGTTTGTGGCTGCGCTACCGGATTCTGCGCGGCTGCGGCCCAAGCGTCAGCTGAAGTTCGGCAAGTTAGGGGCTGGAGAATTTTGATTTCCGCCCGTGACGACGTCGGGCCACCTGTGCGCCCTACAGACCCCGAAGCTCCCAAGTAG
Source organism: Galeopterus variegatus (assembly GCF_000696425.1). Classification (NCBI taxonomy): domain Eukaryota; kingdom Metazoa; phylum Chordata; class Mammalia; order Dermoptera; family Cynocephalidae; genus Galeopterus; species Galeopterus variegatus. Next base: position 18,858 of record NW_007735721.1, on the reverse strand, counting down.
GAGGTGTTCCAGCTCTACCCACTTTGTGAATTCTACCTGAGGCCAATGGCGTCATCGCTTTTTTTTTTTCTTTCTTCCTTTTTTTAATGCGAAGGGAAATATTTCTGTTGCACACACAGGCATTACTGAAAGTGTTTGCCAGTAGAAGGTACCCTGGGGCGGGGAATTGAATTTAGGGCCCTCATCCAAACTCTTTCTTTCTTAACACTGATGTTTTTAACTTTTCTAGGCGGTTTCACAGTTCTCAGAGTGACCAGAGTAGTGAGGGAGATCACCTAAAGTTATGATACGTTCCTGAAAGGAGTGGAAGCCCAGTGGCTCAAGGTAGCAGGATAGAGAAGACATAGATAGTCCTACAATTCATGTTCAGCTAATTTCCCTTGTTTATTCCTTTCATCCTCAGCCAAAGTGATAATCTGCCAGCACCTCCTCTAATCCCAGTTTTGCTTGTTTTTATGTCTATTTAATACACACTACAGCAACATAAAAATACTAACGTCAGAGAAGCCCCTTCATCCCAAACGTAATTTGCCTTCTGTCCCCCATAGACCTGTAGGTTACATAGGACAAATATATAGATGAGTAAATAGGTTCAGGAAGGTACAACGGCTTGCCCAAGAATAGTGTCAGATTTTGAATTAGAAACCAGAAATCCTAACTCCTTCTGTATATGAGGACTACATTATATATTCCTTTGCTAAATTCAGACTTAGCTGATCATCACATTTACCTGGAACCTAGAATGTGTTTTTAAAAGTGCAGACTCCGAGGATCCACTAGGGAGCCACTGAATCAGAATCTCCAGAGGATGTGCCTGGGATCAGCTTATATAGCTGATGTGTCAATTTCTATCAACAGGCAAGTTTGGTAGACTTTGTAGGTACATCGTTTTCTGTCTTGTGGATGTCACAGCACTTTTCATATTCAGTATTTATTCTGTTAAATCCTTTTAATGCTATATCCTCACAATAAGGCCATAAAGTGGATATTCTTCTCTTTACAGATGAGGAAGTAGATTCCATAAAAGTTAAATAATTTGCCTAAGGTTACTGAGCTTGTAAGTGGCGGGAAGGTTTATAATTGTGGACTTAGAAGTTAGTGTCTCTCAAATTTTGGTGGAATTAGAACCTGATAGGCTTACAAATGCATAACTGGAAGTTTAGAGGTAGGGTGTCTGGAGTAGTATGAAAAACAGCTCAAAAATTCTTTCGTCTGGCCACTCTCAATTGCCAGCAATGGCTTCAACCTAAGACGCCCCCTTATACTTAAAGAAGACATTATTGGGCCAGAAATTACATCCACACAGGGCAATTTCCAAAGCCAAAAAAGAGATTATCTTGACATTGTGTCTGCTTTATAAGAGCAAAGAAACCTTTTCTAGAACTCCTCACAGCAGACTTTCTTTCACTCCTTTTGGCAATATTTGTATCACTTGCAAAAGGAAAAAGATCCCAAAACTGGCAAGGTAGGAAAAGGAGAGACCCCAAAGCTGGCAAGGTAGGAGTGGAAGATGACATACAACTCACCTGTAGTATATAGCCTTGGTTGGAGGTTGGGTACTGTGGGTACTGAACAAAATGAGTATTCTCTTGAAGAAGAGGAAGTTGAAAGAGGGAGCGTTGTTGGGTAGGCAAACAATAATGTCTAGATTGCTATGAATTTAATATGTCTGAGATGGCTTTGTAAACTGACACATGCAATGCAGATGTCTGGCATATAATAATTATTTGGCTCCAGCTCCCAAGCTCCATAAAAGGGAAGATTTAATAGTCAGAGGACACCCTTGCATTTCTCATTATCCCATCCGCTCACTACTGTAATTACCTATATCTTTAGGAAAAGTCAGTTTGACCACACTTGGAATGAATGGGGCAGTCAAGCATCGGGGGCTGTCAGTAAATTCAGAGAATCAAAGGGGTGGAGTAGCAGCTATTGGAGTTATTGGTTAAATTATTCTGAGTTAGGGTGAGGGTCAAACTGTTCAGTTTTCCCGTCAAGGAAGCTGAGGACTGCAGGGAGGAGCTAGGTGGCAAGCAGGCAGGGACAGAAACAAAGTTGAGAATTCCTGAACAAAAATGTCTACCGGGTAAGCTGAATCCTGGGCTGAGACAAACACAAAATGGATAGATAATCAAGGGGCCAAGAAGCTGTAGTGGACTAATCAGGAAAGTTAAGGCTGAGTGAGAAGAAACAACTGTCAAAATTTCTCTTGGGAAGGTGAGTTGCAATGACAATGCAGAAAACAGAATCATGGAGGTAAATTGTAGTATTGCACAAAGCATAAAAAACATGTTAATAGTTCACAAAATGGCCTTGTAACACCAAGGTCAAGGCTTCGGTTCCCCATACCAGAAACAAAAACAAACAAACAAAAAGTTCACAAAATGAGTAATGAAATGTGATCCATAACCAACCATAAGGAAAGTCTGTCTGGGAGGTGATTTTTATCCTCAAGTCCATTTCCAAAATTTCTATGGCAAATATCTATTATTCATATATATTTTAAAGTTTATTAAAAGTTCAGATTATTTTGGACCATTCTGTAGGTTTGTACATGTTAATGTATTCCAAATGCTTAATGAGTATCTGCTATGTGCTAGACACTGTTTTAGATACAGGGGATATCATAAGTAGGACAGTAGTCCAGGCAAGAACCTTGGACTGACAGTAGAGGCAGAAGAGGGCAGATATGAGATATATTTTATGGGCAGAGTCAATAAAACTTGTTGATGGATTAGATATTGGGGATGAAGAAAAAGGAGAAATCAAGATGACTCCTAGATTTTTGGCTTCAAAACCAGTTAGGTGGTGTCGTTTGCTAAGAATATATGGACTGGAGGAGAAAGAAGCTTTTGTTGGTTGGGGAAGGAGAGGAGAGAATGAAAATGCAGTGCTCTGTTTTGAACTTTAGTTTGAATAGCCTGTTATGCAGCCAAGTGGTTATGTCAAATAGCAGTTTTACATACAGATCTGAAGCTTGGGTCAGATCTAGAGGTACAAATTTAGAATTTATTAGCATATAGATGATATTTAAAGCCATGGGACTGGGTGTGATCACCTAAGGGGGGAGTTTAGGTCAGTCTTTTCCAATAGAACTTTCTGTGATGATGAAAATGTTTTATATCTGTGTTGTATACTATCCACATGTAACTCTTGAGCATTTGAAATATGGCTAGTGTGACTGCAGAACTGAATTTTAATTTTATTTCATTTAAAATATTTAAATCTAAATAGACACATGTGGCTCATGGCCAGTGTATTGGAAAGCACAGCAAAGAGAAGAGTCTAGGGTTGCTAGTAATGAGGGGTCTAATAGAGGAGATTGATCCAGCAAAGAAGACAGAGAAGGAAAAGTTAGGAAGATAAGAAAATCAGGGAAGAATGGTGTTCACAAGAACCAAGAAGGAAAATGATTCAAGAATGAGCGTGCAGTCAGCTATGTCATATGCTGCTGAGGTGACTTGGGAATAGGTGAATCATTGGGGACCTAAACAAGAGCAGCATTCTGTGGAATGGTGGTGATGGAAGGCAGATGGAAATGAGCAGAAGAGAGAAAGGGAGATGAAGAAAAGCAGTTAGTTTCTATAGACAATCGTTTCAAGTTTTTCTTTGAAGAGGAATGGATAAATTGGATGGGAGATGGAGGAGAATTTAGAATCAAGGAAACCTATTTTTTAAGGTGGTAGTTACTTGACATATTTGTTGTTATTAAGAAGATCTAATAGAGGAACAAACTTCTTTCACCAAAGATGAAAGGTGTTGAAATCTAGAGCAGAAGTGGAGAGGGCGGGGTTTTGTAGGAGGGGTGACACTTATTCCAGGTAGTGGGATGGAGGATAGGGATATAGATGTAGATGCAGGGAGGTTTGTAGGATTAGTGGTGAGTGGATGAAGGTGTGGGGCCTGGGGGTACAGAGTGTGGGAGGCTTAAAGAGAGAGAAGGTATAAAATAATCATCTTGAAGAGTAATTGGTACGCTCACCAGAACCAGTGTAGGATTTCTGAGATTAAAATGCCACTTGAAGCTTGTGATAACACATAGAGAAGACAGTCAGCATAATTTTATGTATTTTAATCCCCACTGAAAAAGGCAGATAGTTGGCTTTTATCAGAGTTCAAGTTTTGACAAGTAAATACAACAGAGAGAGAAAGCTCTTTTTGATGGAGTGAGGTCCATGAAATTTCCTGTGGACATAGTGGAAAGTGAAGACAGGAGAGTAGAGGTGGGAGAGTAAATGAATAGTGGAAGAGTGGTAAGATCAGTGGATTGGAGGCCTTAAGAAGGCTGAAAAATTGTAGTGAAAGAACTAGAGTAAGTGAACTATAGAGATAGAGGCGGTGGTCAGGGAGTGGAATGTTTAAAGTCAATATTGTGCTATAACTGGTGGTAGTATTTAGGGTATGACTATGGGAATGAATGAAAAAGTTCCCTGAGGCTGGCTGGTTAGCTCAGTTGGTTAGAGTGCAGTGTTAATAACACCAAGGTCAAGGATCCCTGCACTGGCCAGCTGCCAAAGGGGGAAAAAAAAAAAAAAGATCACTGGGGGCCACCCACATGAATGCTTAAGTCACTGATGGGTGGAGAGGAAGACAATGAGCTAGGAGCTCACATCAAAGATTAAGGGGTTGGAAGATGACAGCAACCAATAAAAGCATTGGATATGAGCTGGATATCTTCCATTTGTCCCTCCAGATCCATTCCTTATGCTTCTCCACCCCACTCAGTGCCATGTTAACTGAAGCCTTTGGACTAAATCAACAGGTTTTCTTGCTCTTTGGTTCTGGTTGGGTTTAGCCAATGGGGGTCTTCAGCAGAAGATGTGATGGAGGGAAGGCTGTGTCCCTGAACTGAAGGTCTCTGACATGTTCATGGCCTTCTCTATACATCTCTCTCTTTCTGAGTGCTCCCTTACTTTGTTTCTTCAGGCCTAGGGGTGGAACCATCTTCACTGTTACTAGCCCTGAGTTACTGAACTATCCCTTGAGTTTTCCCAACCTCACTCACACCTTTGTAAACAGTCCTTTTATTAAATCATCTTCAAATTAGCCTGATGTGAATGTGCCATCTGTATCCTATTGGGGACACTAACTTATAGAGGGTGGTACAGCTACATGACAAGAATTTCAAAGGAACTGGAGTTTTTGAAAGGAGGATAAATGGTTTGGAAGCAGCAATAAAGAGGAAGAGGGATGCCTTCCCCACATCCTGTGGGGGTGTGAGAAACAAGTGGCCTCTGTTTGAGAGACATAGTGAGGAAATATGGGAGAGCAAGGCATCCATTTAAGCAGGGAAGTGGAGAAGACATTCAAAGAGAGGTTTAAGATATAGAAGAAGTTTGCAGGTTACAAATCAGGAGGTCCAAAGTGTACAGTGAGGGCTGGCCAGTTAGTTCACTTGGTTAGAGCATGGTGCTGATAACACCGAGGTCAAGGGTTTGGATCCCCTTACTGGCCAGCCACCAAAAAAAAAGAAAAAGACAAAGGGTACAGTGAAGTGTTTGAAGGGTGGTAAAGAACAGGGGTTGGATCAGATTGGGGGATTTGCAAGAACTATGGAGAAAAGAATCAAAATGAAAATGGATGATCAGGGAGGCTTCTGGTAACTGACATAAATAGCGATGTGGGTAGGCTCTCAATTAATTTTAGTTCAGTTCTACTAGTACCTGTTGTGTGCTGCACACTAGGCTAGACACTGGAGGTACAGTGGTAAAGTAATAATAGTTAACACTCAAGCAGTGACTTAACAATGAGCCTGACTGTCTGAACTTCATGCCTCTCAACAGGTCCTCCTAGAGAAAAGCCCAACCAACCCCTGGGCTGCCTGGGAATGCGGGCTGCTAAGGATACTGGAAGCTAGGCTTCTTCCCGTCGAAATTCAACCATCTTCAATCCTAATAAGGGTAGAAACATATAGATAAAGAAGACTGAAGCTTTTTCTGCAAGAACCAGGGATACCACTTTGGTCATCATTATGCTTGCCCATGACAAGGTAGGATAACACTAGAAGGTTATCTTAGTTTGGGTCAGAGATAGAACTGGGGCCATGTGACCATCAGGGGTGATGACTGTACATCTTAGTTATAACCAAGACTTTTATTTTTTTGTTATATACACTAATAAATGTTTGAGTCACAACTTTTTCCTGGGCGAAACCACTACCTATGACTCCTTGAATGCTAATCTTTGAAGACTAAGACAATTATTTAATACTTATAATAATTGGCATTCATTGTGTGCTTACTGTATGCCAGGCACTCAGAACATGGATTAACTAATTCTCACAACAACCCTATGAGGTAGATGCTACTATGATCCCCATATTATAAATGATGACACTGAGGTACAGAGAACTCATGTCATTTGCTCTGGGTCACAAAACCAGGAATTCGTAGAGTCAGGATTCAATCCTAGTCAGTCTGACTCTATAGCCCACACTTAATCTTCTACACTATCGTTAAAACTATTTATTGTATATTTATACTAGCTACTGTGCTATATATTAAACAAAGCAAGATAGAAATATGGTATTATTTACTATGTCTGACTTTTCATTTTAAAAATTAAAGTTAAATAAGAGGAAAAAGATTTTTTTAAGGTGGCTTATAACATTCAATCAAGAATTGCTTTTTCCTTTTCTAGCTTTTTCTCCAAGTGTGTTAAAAAAGGATACCATCTCTCTCTCTCTGTGTGTGTGTGTGTGTGTGTGTGTGTGTGTACATAGTGTACAAACATAAAATCTTGATTCAAGCCTTGTTTATGGTGAATTTTCAGTGAAATTAATAAGATAATTCTCTCTTTCTCACTGTATGTCCATTTATCTCAGATACATCTTTCCAGATATGTTTATAAATTTCTTACCCCAGCCCTGTACACGCAAAATGCCTCATCAGTTCCAAATTAAACAAGACATCAAAATCTTTGTTCAAAATACTTTCCTAGACTACTATGGAAAGTATTATACCACGTTATACTGTTTATTAACAGCAATCATAACAATAGTAGCTTCTTTAATTTTCAGTTACCATATTTTCAGTTTTTGACCTATAAATAAAATAAGAATTATATTTCTGAATGGTCTTTTATTTAGTTAGTTATTTTTGGCGTTGGCCGGTACAGGGATCCAAACCCCTGACCTTGGTGTTATAACACCAAGCTCTAATCAACTGAGCTAACCAACCAGCTCAGAATTGTATTTTTTCACTAAATCCTGCTTGTTTTTGAAATTGTTGTATTAATTTTCTCCTTATCTCTTCTTCTCTCCCTAAAGCCTCTGCCTGGCATCTCCATTGAGTCCTTTTCTCCTTCATTGTACACACTGCCCTTTCTTCTATATCTTTATCAGATTCTTTTCTGCTGCCACAGAGTTTTTTGTCTTTGTTAGGAACACACAAATTGTGTCTTCATTCTTATTGAACAATTCATTATTCCTTAACTTTGTATGAAGAAAAAGCATGGCAAACCTTCTGTGAAATTCATATGCATAATAATACATGCTGTGTGCCATTTAGTAAACGTGCGTGTACTCTCTCAACTACATTTCACAACCATCCTATGAATTTAAGAACTATTATTATCCCCATTTTGTAGATAATGAACCACTGCTGGTATTTTGATTTGACTTCCTGTGGATGTACTGTGGCCATCTAGTGGCTTCAGGAATATAGTGATGTTACTTAAGGAAGGTACTTAATGCAGAAAATGTTTTACAATAAGAAGAAAGAGATTAAAAAAATGGTATTTACAGATGTGCTGCTTAAAGGTTAGTGTTATTTTCTCTTGGGGGTTTTGTGTAAATAATCAACAACTGCACTTTACAAAAGTGGGTAGATAGCTCTTACTGTGCCCTTTAACTTGGTTTCTTTTCAGCATCTCCATGACTTAATATTGTATTCATCTTTTGTCAACATTAGGTGCCCTATTCATTGTGAATCCCTTCTCAATTTGTTACAAAATGGGCTTGTTGATTTACTGACAAACTTTTTTGATGTAAATCTCAGGTGATTTAGCTATTTCCCAAACTTAAGATTCCCTTCTCCTCCACACCAGTACTCCAGTGGGCTCTTTGCTGATCATATTTGTTTTGGATAAGTTAAAAGGTAGCTTAAGTGAACCTGGGAAAGCCTTAACAATTTGTAATACTTGATTATTTGCCTGTGAAACTGTGGAATAATCGTCTTAACTTAGACATTTAGAAGAATCTCTAAATTTCCCTTTCTGAAAAGATGCTATAAACTAAACAAAACCTTTTATTGTTAATTTCCTCCATCAATTATGCTCTCTTTCCTGAGTCTTGAATCACTGACTCATTTTTACCTTTAGCCTATAAAACAAGCTCAAGTCTCTCCCATTAAAAAATAAAAGCAAAATCAATAAAACCCTCCTTCAATCTGTCTGGCTCAGCATACCTCCTTTAAACTACCTGTCAGGTATAGCCCAACCGCATTAAAATGGCAGTCCAGTCTTTGACCACACTTTTTATCACTTTTCCGGAGTGCTTTTCTACTCCCAGTCTATTTTTATGCAGTTGGACTATGTTGTGGAACTGAAGCCTTCTGCTGAGCACAGAGCAAAGTTATATTTCAGATGTTGAGAGGTGGTCATGCTGAACATGTAGCCAAGCAGCCTATTCTTGGTGGACAATATGGGGGTTCCTGTCAGCATATGTAGGAAACATGGCCCCCTCACTGACACAGAAGTCAGTTATTGACATAGGTCTTGCCCTAGAACACTGTTCTGTGCATACTGGATACCTGTATAATATTCTGACCCAAAGAGTATCCAAGTGTCTGAGAGCTTGGTTGAATACAAATGGAAACAGATTCTTTCTTTGATAGAGCTTGCAAACAAATGGGGCATATTAGGGTTTCCCCATCTTGGCCAACCTTTCCTGTCAGCCACCACCATGTGGCTCCCTAGTGTCCTTTCTAAAAGGGCTGACAAACCACCCAAGAGAGAGGCCTTTCAGATTTGGACGTCACAAGGAGAACATTCCCTTTCCTCCCTGATGCTTCTTCCCCGTCCCTACATTTATCTCTTCCAAACCTCTCAATCCAGCTCCCTAGTGTCCTTTCTAAAAGGGCTGACAAACCACCCAAGAGAGAGGCCTTTCAGATTTAGACGTCACAAGGAGAACATTCCCTTTCCTCCCTGATGCTTCTTCCCCGTCCCTACATTTATTTCTTCCAAACCTCTCAATCCGGTGGCCTTGTTTTCCTCCTTCAGAAATATTCAACCACTTCCCGCCAAGGAGGTTTCTTCATCCCTTGGTTCATTCTTCCATATCACAGTGCCTCAGACTTCATCAGAATGACTAATCAGTCACTGAGGGTTCCAGAGGATAAGGGGCTCAAATACCATGAATAAGGTTGAAGGCAAATCTCCCAGTGGTGGTTCAATCCTCCTACCAATGTGAGCCATGTCACCCAGAATGTAAGAATATATTGCATGCTTATATGCAATATAAGGTTATATATGTAGCATACAAGCATTCACTTTGCTCAGGGGCTGGCCGATTAGCTCAGCTGGTTAGAGTACAGCCTTATAACAACTTGCTCAGATATTACGCACAACCTAATCCTTTCTCTATGAAATGATATTTTTTATCTTAAAGGAATTTTGGCTTTATCCTATAAGAATAAGAGATTTCTGTTTTCTCTGCCACTTTGGAGAAATACCACCAACTTTAATTAGAATTTGCTGACTCTGGGTCTCTTCTTACAGGAGGGAGTTTGGAATGGGTGGTGGTGGTGTCATATTTCCAGTTTAGTCTGGCAAACAAAGGTGCCTGAAGTTTATAAGTTTTACTATTGCTGATTCACATCCCTCTTATGCATTCAGATTTATTGATTTATTGTACTCCCCTCCCCAGTTATATTCTAAAGGGGTGGAATCCAAACTCCCACTGTAGCTAAGATGTTTCTGGTCCTTCTTCATCTGCACATGCAGTTTGGATCCCCTGACTCTCCAGGGAACAAGCCATCTATCTCATGCAGAAATGGCAATTACTGACTATGAGAATGGAGATGGAGACAGTCTCTGGAGGCCCCAGGATCGCATTACTGTAGCATTGAACCACCACATCCAAGAGAAGTTCTGATCTTTGGGAAACTTTACCAGCCTAAGGTGCAGAGCACTCTGTTCTTCCAGTTGTTCAAGATGCACGTTATATATATATATGCTGCATAGCTAGAACTATGGACCATCCTAGTCTTTATGCCCCACTATCCCAACTCAGTCCCCTGCAGGTAGTATTCATCTTAGTCCACATGCAAGTGGAATTAGTCATAAGTAGTTAACATCTTATCTTTCTTTCTTTGAAAGCAAGTGTTCTTAAAAAAGATTCGTCTGTGCTTGCTCTCATTTTTCTTTGCTCATTTTCACATCTCAATTCACTGAAATCTAGGCTCTACCATAATTATTTTTGAGTAACCTCTGGATTTTCAAGTCCAAAGAACATTTCCTTTTTTTACCTTTCTTATCTTCTCTTAGGCAATTGAAAAAACTTTTCTATTTTGAAATATTTTTCTTTCATTGACGTTTGTTACTCCATTTTCTTCTGATTTGCCTCATACCACTATTGTTCTATCTTGATATTCTTCTCGGGTCTTTTTTTCCTATCTACTTTCCTTGAAAAAAAATTTTTTAAACCCTTATATTTATAAAATGTATACAGAAAAGTACCAGAAATAATAAAATGGAAACTTGTGTACCCACCAGCTAGATTTTGTCGTATGTTTCTTTCAGACTCTTATTCTCATTCCTTGTAAGAAACAAACTCCTTATTTATTCCCTTTTGGTCTTTGTATTTCTATGGATTTTTAACCTTGGATTTCTTTCCTTCTTACTTTTTGTGGCTGACTAATAGTTGTCACTCTAAAATTCATTCTCCTCTTCTTGAGGATCACATGTCCACTCAGCCAGAGACTAAATTTTTTTTATCCTCCTTTGAGTTGGGTGTTGTTTTGTGGGTAAGTTCCTGTCAACGGAATAGAACTGAAGCAATGCGTACAATTTTTGACTTACTTTTTAAAGAAAGAAGGCTTACCTTGGACAGCTTTCTTTCTTTATGGATATGTCTGTGACCAGTTGTGACCATGAAGATGAGGAAGACATCCTATGAGAGGGAAAAGAATTCATATGTTCTTTATGTCACTGAATTTTAGGGTCTCTTTTATAGTAACAGCCCTTATGCTAACTAATATCAAAATAGATACCTGGAAATGGAGGACTTCTGACAAAATCCGAAACCATGTAGCATTACCTATGCAACCAGACAAGTGGTAGTGAAGAACCATCTATCAGGCTGGGAAACTGGTGATCCTTGTTATGCCATGGCAAAATATTTGGTAAAAATTTTACCTACTTAACTTGGAAGGCTAACAATGTTTCTTTTATGGCTGAACTCTAGGAAAAGCATTTGCAAAGAACCAGACTATAAATGTTTAGTGGTTTCTCTTTGCTGTGTTTAGCAAGGTTTTTCAAGAAAGAAATGAGCTCATATAAGAAATGATTGGTTTGCAAGCAGACATGGAGGAAGTAAGGAATGCACAGAAAATTCAGGCCTTATATAGTTGGAAAATCTGACTATTACTGTAGTTCAAACCAGAGATAAGAATCTTGTTCAGAGGCTTTTTTTTTTGGCAGCTGGCTAGTATGGGAATCTGAACCCTAGACCTTGGTGTTACACAGATGTGCTCTAACCCAGTGAACTAACTGGCCAGTCCCCATTCAGAGACTTTCTTAAAGCCTACCCATTAAGATTCTTCAGCCAAAGAAAGATATCTAGTCTTGCAGCAAAGATCACATTAACGGTGTTGCCTTCACTTTTTAAAAGATTATCTCAAAATAGCTACCATTAAAACAATGGGAAGAAGAATGAGTAGACCATAGAAACTAGAGAAAAAGCAAATTTAAGATGTAGGTCCAGAAAAGAACTTTGGATGTGGTACTTGGCACATGTAGTGGATTGGAGACAAATAGCATAGAAGCGTACAGTAGTTTCCTCCTTATCTGCCTTTTTGCTTTCTGTAGTTTCAGTTAACCATGGTTTGATACCCATGGTCAACTGTGGTCAAAAGAACTTTGGATGTGGTACTTGGCACATGTAGTGGATTGGAGACAAATAGCATAGAAGCCTACAGTAGTTTCCTCCTTATCTGCCTTTTTGCTTTCTGTAGTTTCAGTTAACCATGGTTTGATACCCATGGTCAACTGTGGTTCAAAAATATTAAATGGAAAATTCTAGAAATAAACAATTATAAGTTTTAAATTGCATTCTATCATAGCATGATGAAATTTTGCACTGTCCTGCTTCATCTTGCCTGAAACATGAATCACCCTTTAGTCCAGCATATCCACACTGTATATGTGCATCCTGGCCATTAGTCACTGAGTAGCTCTCAAGGTTATCAGGTAAACTTTGGCAATATCACAGTGCTTGTGTTGAAGTAGCTCTTATTTTAATTAATAATGCCCCCAAAATGGACGAGTTGTATGCTGGGTTAGCTCAGCTGGTTAGCATGTGGTGGTGAAAACACCAAGGTCCAGTGTTCGATCCATGTACTGGCCAGCTGCCGAAAAAAAAAAAGTAGTATTCTGGCAATTCACATATGCCAAAGAGAAGCTGTAAAGTGCTTCCTTTGCTTCCTTTAAGTGAAAAGGTGAAAGTTCTCAATTTAATAAGGAAAGACAAAAAAAATTATATGCTGAGGTTGCTATGATCCACAGTAAAAATGAATCTTCTATTGGTGAAATTGTGAAGAAAGAAAAAGAAATTTATGCTTTTTTTGCTGCTGCACCTCAAACTGCAAAAGTTAAAGCCACAATGCGTGGTAATTGCTTAGTTAAGATGGAAAAGGCATTAAATTTGTGGATAGAAGACATGAACAGAAATGTGTTCAATTGATGGCAATGAGGTAGCACATGAACAGTACGTAGCACAATATTGTCATGATTGCCTTGGATTCAACCAATCTCATTCAACCATGAGATTCAGGATGAAACTTAAAGGAGTACTACGGAAGACTTCTGGGGTTGTACAGGAGCCATATTCAGAGAGTTAAAAAACAGACATGGTCCTAGAGAAACTGTAAGTAGTGTGAAGTTACATGCCCTGGAGTCAGACTTTCTTCCTTCACATATCAGCGCTGCCACTTGTGTTTCTTTGGCGTATTACTTAACCTCTTTAGGTCTTAATTTTGCCAACTGTAAAATAGGAATAATGAAAGGAAATCTCTCATAGTGTTATTGTGAGAATTTAGTGAGGACTAAATGACTAAATCCGTATGCCCACTACATGTTATTTGAAATATGAGTATTGGTCAGAAAGGCAAGCCAGGATCAATTTGAAAGGAAAGTTACCAAATGCAAAGTACAAGGTATACAAGACTGTAAACAGGATATGAGGTATGAGACCAAGAGCCAAAGAGAGGATGAAAAGATTAAGCTTGGAGATCAAGGCAGAAGTGAAACCATTCAAGACTTTGGTCACTTCATCAGTCCAAAATATCAAATAACCACAGGAAAAGAGAAATGCATGCCAAGAAAAAAACTGTGTCTTTTAAAAATCTTTTAGAGCCCATATGGTTTTAGGTCTCAACATGGCTTCAGTCCTGCTCACTCCAACATAAGTAGCCATATCCTGGCATAACAGAAAGGGCTGTAATTCCCCCAGAGATACTGGACCTTATTATTTCCTTTTTCCTTAAACACATACCTCCTCTGTAGTAGATTGCTATAAATGGTCACAAATTTGTCCTATCCATTTATACATGCCCCTTTGCAATGTGACTTTTCTGTTCTACCAATCAAGAGGTGAACTCCAAATCTCTACCTCCTCCAGTCGGCTTTGACCAATAAAATGCAGCAGAAGTGATGGTATGGGAATTCTGAGCCTATATCTTAGGAAGCCTTGCTCTCATTCTGTTGGAAAGCTCCTGTCATCATGTGAAGAAACCTGGGCTAGACTCTTTGAGGATGAGAGGTTACTTGGAGAAACACACCTAGTTGACATCCAGCACCAACTGCCAGCAGGACTGGCAACATAATTTGCGACGCCCAGTGCGGCCACTTGTTCCACAATTATTAAGCATTTCAAGATGGCAACAGCAGAACAGTTGTGAAGAAACCTGGGCTAGACTCTTTGAGGATGAGAGGTTACTTGGAGAAACACACCTAGTCGACATCCAGCACCAACTGCCAGCAGGACTGGCAACATAATTTGCGACGCCCAGTGTGGCCACTTGTTCCACAATTATTAAGCATTTCAAGATGGCAACAGCAGAACAGCAAACCTTACTAAGTCGGGGCCCTGTGCAGCTGCACAGTTCAAACACCCATGAAATAGTTTTGACTGCCAGGAAGACCATCTTGGACCATCAAGCCCCCACCAAGCCACCAGCTGACTGTCACCACGTGAGTGAGCCCAGGTGAAACCAGCAGAAGAACTTCCTAGCTAAGTCCAGCCCAAATTCTGAGCCATGGAATTGTTAGCTAATAAATGATTGTTGTTTTAAGCCACTAAGTTTTGTGATAGTTTGTTAGGCATCAATAAATAACTAAGACATACTCCCTTAACTCCTATTCTGGATAAGTAAAGCCTAAATTATTTATCTTCACCCATCCTAGGAGGCCTGAGGAATTCTTTAGGCTTTCTATTACCCTGTGTATTCTCTTCTCACCCATGATTGTAGAATCAGACTGTAGGGGTTTAAATTCTAGCTCCTCTGATTACTAATTGTATGACCTTGAACATATTATTTTACCTTTTTGTGCCTCTATTTTCTCATCTGTAAAAAGGAGATAACTTTATCTTCTCTGTTAGGGTCTGTGTAGGTTTGATGAGGTAGCACATGAACAGTACGTAGCACAATATTGTCATGATTGCCTTGGATTCAACCAATCTCATTCAACCATGAGATTCAGGATGAAACTTAAAGGAGTACTACGGAAGACTTCTGGGGTTGTACAGGAGCCATATTCAGAGAGTTAAAAAACAGACATGGTCCTAGAGAAACTGTAAGTAGTGTGAAGTTACATGCCCTGGAGTCAGACTTTCTTCCTTCACATATCAGCGCTGCCACTTGTGTTTCTTTGGCGTATTACTTAACCTCTTTAGGTCTTAATTTTGCCAACTGTAAAATAGGAATAATGAAAGGAAATCTCTCATAGTGTTATTGTGAGAATTTAGTGAGGACTAAATGACTAAATCCGTATGCCCACTACATGTTATTTGAAATATGAGTATTGGTCAGAAAGGCAAGCCAGGATCAATTTGAAAGGAAAGTTACCAAATGCAAAGTACAAGGTATACAAGACTGTAAACAGGATATGAGGTATGAGACCAAGAGCCAAAGAGAGGATGAAAAGATTAAGCTTGGAGATCAAGGCAGAAGTGAAACCATTCAAGACTTTGGTCACTTCATCAGAAAGTCTGAGAGAGATATTTCCTCAACTTCCCTGCAAGCTGCAACAGCAAGGCCAGAAGTGCTGTAGCAGCACACTTTGGATTAGAGGGAACAGAACACACAATCCCAGTTTATTCTCCATCAGTTAGTCTTTGAGGAGCCCTTCTATTTTTAGGTTGGCTCTTGTCTTTTCATTACTGTGATAGTTAATTCTAGGCATCAACTTGATAGGATTAAGGAATACCTAGAAACCAGGTAAAGCTATCTTTTTGGGTGTATACATAAGGGCATTTCTAGAAGAGATTAGCATGTGGGCCTGAGTGGACTGGGTGGGAAAGATCTGCCCTTAATATGGGCAGGAACCAACGGACCTTCAGGGAGCTTGGAGAGAACAAAAACATAGGGAAAAGATGAATTTCTCTATCTGCTGGAGCTGGGATACAGTCTGCTCTCCTGTCCGTGGACATCAGAACTCTAGACTCTTCATCTTTTGAGTTCCAGGACTTACACCAATGGCACCATCAGCTTCCCAGGTTTTGAGGCCTTTTGACTTGGACTGAGCCATGCTACTGGCATCCAGTTTATAGACGGCCTATCACGGGACTCCTCAGCCTTCACAATCACATGAGCCAATTCCCCTGATAAATCCCTTCCCATATATTTATAATACATATCCTATTGGTTCTGTCTCTCTGGAGAACCCTAATACAATTACTCATAAGTCAAGAATCCAAGATTTATACACCAATCATTTATTGAGCTCTTCGTAATTCAACAGTGAGTGACAGTTTCTTGTCCTCACAGAGCTGCAGACTAATAGGAGATTCAGGCAATTAAACTAGTAACCTCAACACTTTGTGAGAACTTAGGGGATCAGGGAAAGCTTCTTTGAGGAAGTTATGTTTGATGTGAGACTTGAAATATAGATGTTTGGCATCAACTAAGCTGGGGGTGGAGGAAGAGAATATTCTAAGCCAAAAGAGTAGTATATGTCGTGTGTCAGGTACTTAGGGAAATTAAAGTATTTCAATATTGCTGAAAAATTGAGTTAGAAGCTGGAAGTGGCTAGAGAGGAGACTAATGGGATGAAATCTTTTCACCTAGTTAAGGACTTTGAACTTTATCCTAAGGACAATGGGAAGACATTCAAGTGTTTAATTAAGCAGAGGACTGACATTTAGAAAGAGTACCCTCCCTACAATGTGGAGAAGGAAAGGAGCAGGACGGAGGACTACCACCTGTTTTTGTAAATAAAGTTTTATTGGAACACAACCATACCCATTTATTTATGTATTGTCTATAGCTGTTTCCAGGCCATAAGTGTAGAGTAGAGTAACCTAAGACCATCTGGCCTACAAAGCTTAACCTATTTACTGTCTGGCCCTTTAAGAAAATGTTTGCTGATCCCAGGGATACTGTTGCAGCAACCTGGGGTAAGACAATGGTGGCCAGCTTTGGGGAAGGGATAGTAGGAATTTTTGAAAGGCAGACCTATGGGGTTGTTCCAAATCATCAGAGACTCTGAGAAAATCATGACCCAGATATCAGTTGGAATCATCTGTTTTGTTTTCTTAACTAGATAAGATTGGCTCAAGCCCCTATTATACAACTCTTATAAAGTATAGCACTCCCTGAAGTATTTTCCAGTCATTTGATTTTAGCATTACCTCGGGTCCCCAGTGATGGGTTCGGTCTCATTTTTTGGGTGTGCTGTCTCCATTCTGCTCCTTTTTGATCTAGCAGCACAACTTGGCTCCATTCTATGATTTCTTCACTTAACTCACCACCAACTCTACTTACACCGTGTATGTGTCGTGGGAAGGGGTGGGAATTTAGGGGTAGTCGAAATCTTACTGAAGATTTGGGAGAAGTGAGGGGAGTTAAAGAAGGACAAATAACTTAGAATGTTATACATTTTAAAAAGTATTTTAGGCACATCATGAAGTTACTTTGCCTTCTATCTCTTTTCTCTCTTTCTCTTCTCTCTTCTTCTCTTGTCCTTTCAAACCCCCAAGTTAATTTCTAATGTAGAACAGGCTCTCTTTAGTTATCGTATGTCTTACTAACCCAATTCTCAAGGCACACCATCTACATGTAATAACTCATCAAGATGTTTTCCTTTGAGAAAATTTCTAATACCAGCTGTTGAGATAATTGGTTTAACTTCGCTATAGAAGCAAGGCGTCATGGAACCAGGATAGAATACTGAGAGTAGGTTTGGATCAGACAAGTTGTAATCTGACTCATCCAGCTGAAGTAGCCAGGGAAGGAGGTTGTCAAGATGGGGTTACTGAAGTAGGGAAACTACGATCACTTCCACAGGAGTTATATAAATATCAAAGAAGTGAGTGTGAGGTTGTAAGTAAGAGAGGCAGCCAAGGATCGGGAACAAAGGAAATCAATCAAAAGAACCGTATTATGGACTCTTGACCCCTTGTGAAAGGAGACTGTGTTTTAACTATATTTATATGTGTACCACTTAATACAGAGTTAAACACAGTAGGGACATAAATATTTGATAAACTGAACCCTTAACCCCATGCCATTCCTGAAATCTGGTTCCGTTTATGCTCCTGAGACTTTGCTATTTTGATACAAATCAATCTACTGTGCCTGAATAAATCAAGCAGCATTGGTTTTATTTCTAAACAACCTAAGCAAAAGAGCATTAGTAAGTGTATTTAATATATCCTTCCTTCAAAAACACCTAAACCAGGTCTCAATATATTTGTATCACAAGAATAATAGCAATAAACAATATTACCACCATCACTTATTGAATGCCTACTACTTCAGTACAGTATCAGCTCTAGAGCACAGAGGACTATGTTCTTTCATTTAAGTCTCATAATAATCTTATATTCATTTGACAGATGAGGAGACTCTGCATCAAAGAGGTTCTCTTTCCTAAGGTCACGATAAATGGCAGTTGGTCTGATTTCAAAACTCTTGATCTCAGCAACACTAGCTCTTACTGCCTCATCACTGGTTGCCCTGCCTCTATTTATAAACCTTTGATCTCCTCATTCCCTTGCTTAAACTCTTTCATTGCTTTCTTATCTCCTCCTGAGCAGAGACTACATAATTTAGTGTGGCATAATTTTTCATAATCTCTGATTACTTTAGTGACCTTAGCTTCTGCTGCTGTTTCAATAAATGCATATTGAGTTCCAGACATTTGTGTTTCCTGGGGACGTGCCAGGTGCCTCCATGCTTCCTTGGTTTTGCATGTTCTTCCTCTTTCTGGGGTACTTTTCATTCCCATCTGCCTGAACTTTAAAACCAGAAACCTAAATTCTAATCAGTCTCTCCTGGGAGATCTCTTAACATCTGCCTGAACTTTAAAACCAGAAACCTAAATTCTAATCAGTCTCTCCTGGGAGATCTCTACATAACCCCTTAATGTTATGTAAAGTTAGGGCGAATTATGAAATGCTTGGAGATAATTTCCTAT
>NW_007735720.1:73012-74195 GCF_000696425.1 Galeopterus variegatus | reverse complement strand
AAAAAGACAATTGCTTTTCTGTATATCATCAATGAACAAATAGACTTTGAAGTTAAAAAAAATACTGTTTACAATAGCAACAAAATAATAAAATACTTAGGTACAGCAACATATGTACTGGTATGATACAGTATGTGGAACACTACAAAACAGTGATTAAAAAAACAAAACAAAGATCAAAATAAATGGAGAGGCATTGTCTTCTTGAATTGGAAGCCTCAATACTGTAAAGGGGTCAATTCCTGTCAACTTGATCCAGAGAGTTAGTGCAATCCCAGGCAAAATCTCAGCAAGCTATTTTGTAGAAATCAAGAGATCAATAACTGATTCTAAAGTTTATATGAAAAGGAAAAAGACCCATAACAGCCCACACAATATTGAAGAACGAAGCTGAGGACTGACTGACACTATCTAACTTTAAGACTTACAATGGAATACTACTCAGCTATAAAAACTAATGAGATACTGCCATTTGCAACAACATGGANCTGGCTGAGTGAGGCGCGGGAGCAACACCGAGGGTTGCGATCCTGTTGCCGGTCCCGGTCCAGTCCGGGCGTGACACTGAGGGTTGTGATCTGTTGCTGGTCATGAAAAAAGACAAAAAGGGAAAAAAAAAAAAGAAAAACCCACTACTACAGTTGGGGACTTTAACGCCCCTCTATCACAATTGGTAGATTAAACAGGCAGAAAATCAGTAATGCTATAGTTGAACTAAATAGCACCATCAATCAACTTGATCTAATTGACATTTAAGGAATTGTCCAATAACAGCAGAATATATGTTCTTCTTAAGCTAGCATGGATCACTCACAAAGACGGACATTCTGAGCCATAAAACACACCTTAACAAAGTTAAAATAATAGAATTCACACAAAGTGTGTTTTCAGACTACAAAGAAATCAATAACAGAAAGATATCTGGAAAAAACCCAAATATCTGGAGACAAAACTACACACTTTTAAATAAAGCAAGGGTCAAAGCATAAGTCTCAAGAAAAATTTAAGCAAATATTTTGAACTAAATGAAAATAAAAAAATATATAACTTATCAAAAGGTGTGAAATGCAGAGAAAACAGTACTTAGAGGAAAATTTTGTACCAGTAAATGCATATATTGGAAAAGAAAAAAGATTGAAAATCAGTAATACAAACTCCTCCTTAGGAGATGAGGGGGAAAAAA
>NW_007735720.1:71698-72079 GCF_000696425.1 Galeopterus variegatus | reverse complement strand
CAACTGCTGAACAGCATCTACAAAAACCTTGCAATTAATCTTATATTTCTCGGTAATGAACTGGATTCTTTACTGCTAAAATCAGGAACAAGACAAGGATGTTGCCTCTCACTGCTCCTAGTCAACATTGTACTGGAAGTCCTAGCTAATGCAATAAGAAAAGAAAAGGAAATGAAAATTATATAGATTAGGAAGGAAGAAATACAACTATCTTGGTTCACAGATATGATTGCCTATGTAGAAAATCTCAAAGAGTGTATAAAAATATCCTGGAAATAATAGGCTTGACTAACAAATTTATGGGGTATAATTTCAATATTAAAAAGACAATTGCTTTTCTGTATATCATCAATGAACAAATAGACTTTGAAGTTAAAAAAA
>NW_007735720.1:68017-71165 GCF_000696425.1 Galeopterus variegatus | reverse complement strand
CTTGAATTGGAAGCCTCAATACTGTAAAGGGGTCAATTCCTGTCAACTTGATCCAGAGAGTCAGTGCAATCCCAGGCAAAATCTCAGCAAGCTATTTTGTAGAAATCAAGAGATCAATAACTGATTCTAAAGTTTATATGAAAAGGAAAAAGACCCAGAACAGCCCACACAATATTGAAGAACAAAGCTGAGGACTGACTGACACTATCTAACTTTAAGACTTACCATAAAGCTAGAGCAATCAAGACAGTGTGGTCTTGGTGAAAGAAAAGAAAGATCAGTGGAACAGAATAGATAGCCCAGAAACAGACCCACATAAATAAAGTCAACTGACCTGTGACAAAGGAGCACAGACATTACAGTGGAGAAAGGATAGTCTTTTCAACAAGTGATACTGGAATTACCGGATATACACAGACCTTACACTTTTCACAAAAATTAACTCAAACAGATCATAGACCTAAAAGTAAAATTCGTACTTCATTCAGGGCCTGACCTAGAATGATTGCTCAATTACCATGTAAGGCTGTGATTTTAAATGGCAAGTGCATTTCCACTCCATTGAGGATCTGCCTATGTAATATTCTTACACATTACAGTCTACCCTGGATGGGGGGTTTGCTGTCCATTCTGTCTCTTTTTGTTGTAACACAGAGTTTGCTGGAGCCCCAGATGGGAGTGGAGAGCTTGGTAAACATGCACATTCCTGGGCCCCACCTCAGAAGACACCCACGTGGTGGTCTGGGGTGGGCCCAAGAATGTGTATTTTAACCCAGTGATGAGCGATTCTCATCATCAGCGATGTCTGGGAAGCATAAGAGTACGGAGGAAATAAAGTCGGAAACAGAACACTAATGTTAGGAATGAAACCTCAGGACAAGTCAGCTCTAAAGAGGCACCAAAATTAAAGTCTACGGATGTGAGATAGCAAGTCAGAGTCCTGAGTAAATTCTCAGAACTCATCCACTCTAACCCCAAACGACGAGCCTCAGGCACCTTTGTGTTTTAGCTATCACTTGACTAATGCTACGAGTGACGTGACAGGTGTTCATGTATCATTCTACTCATGAGATATTTTCCTTAACGTGTTATTCCAAAACTCCAACTCATTAAGTATTTCTTAAACACCTTTGGTGTTCATTGTGCTCACCATCAGTGGGATAGAGGATAAAAAATTGACTAAATTTTAAGTTGATTAAATAAATTCTTATGATAGTCATTTTACTTTATTCTATACTATCACAATAGTTATTTCCATCCCGTGATGAAAACAGAAGAAAACACGGATCTCATTGAACATTCAAGCACAAGCCGTGGTTTGGGATTTCCCAGGCCTGCTCTGTCGAGACACAGGGAAGCCTGGGATCCCTTTTGACGTTCAAACAAAGAACAGTGTTTCTTTCTTAATTGGAAAGGACGGCCCTCTGGACTCAAGGGGATAGTGGTGTGCACAGGCACGAACCTGCACCGGCTCCCTCGATGTTTGGACCAGAACTGCCTGGCCTGATTGGGAAAGAGCTGCTGGACACGATTGATATGAGTATTGATCTCCCTTCTCCTCCAATACACACTTAACGATTAGGAGTTAGAGGAAGTTTTCTCCACCCGGACCACATTGAGTTGGCTGAAATGACTCTCTCTCTCTCTGTCTGTCTCTGTCTCTCTCAGTAACCTATGAGTCAACTGCTGGAACTACCTGGATAAGGCTGAGCTGGTAACCGAGCTGTGCAGGAGCAGCTTCCTTACATTGTAACCAGCATGGTCAAGCACCCAGCTTTCTAAATGCTCAGTTTGTACTCAGGAGCATGAGGCTGGTGGATTCTGGTTGCAAGTGATAGAAACACAACTCAAGGTGAAAACACGCAGGAAGCATAAAGAGGGCACCTGCTGTCATTTCAACAGAATGGTCTAGAGAGAGGGGTCAGCAGAGGTGACTGCACGGGCTGCTGCCCCCTGCCCCCTCTCTTTCGCTGGCCGGCCTTCCTCTCTGTCGTGGCAGCTGCAAGCTGATGCAGCCTGAGGTCCCTGCAGACTCATGTGTGTGTGCGTGTGTGTATGTGTGTGTGTGTGCATGTGCGTGTGTGCTGGGGGCTGGGGTGGGGTATGAATGGTCACGGGGTGGATAGGCCTGCCAGAAGGAGAGGGCAGTTCTGGGGGGAGGGTGGGCCCTGTTACTAGGGAGGGTGGGCCCTGTTACTAGAATCTCAGAGAAGCCCTGGCCTCTGTGGGGGCCTCTGAGTTAGATTCACACATGGAGATGGATTGAGGGCCCGGAAGAGAAGGGTTGGGGCTGCAATCTAGGTGCAGGCATCCTATGTTGCAGCCAAGGAACCTGGCAGCTTCTTGGGGAAGCACCACGACTGTGGGGAGGAGGGACCCAGTTCACTTTCCAGGGATCTGCCAGATGGGAAGAGATGAGATGACCTACCATAACCCAGGCAGCCCCCTGACCAAAAGAGAGCCAGGGATTTCAAAGGGCTTCCTGCAGGAGGTGGCACCTTTAATCAACATATGACAGACAGGCATGGATAGGTGAAGAAAGGGGGAGCTCCTCTGAGCAGCAAAACACACAGATACAAAGGCAAAGAATGGGGTCCCCGGGAGGTTGGAGACAAGTTCAGGGCTGGATGGATGGCCCTTAAGGAGACAAAGGGTCCGGGAGCAGAGGGACAGAATGGAGAGACCTAGGTGGAACAGAGTAATCAGTGACAGACCTACACTGGGGGCATGGAAGCTGGTGCCCGAGGCCAACCAGGATGCTCATGGAGACCCCTCATGCCTTCCACCTGCAGGTTATTCAGCAGCCTTGCACTTTACCCAAGCAGCTACTTTTTTTTCCCTGTTCTTAAAAATTTCTGCTGCCTAATGACAGTTGGGACTGAAGGAGACAGTCACTTGTCTCTAATAGTTAAAGGAGATGGTGTGGCAGGAAGTCCTAGTGAGATATTGATACGTGTTTAATTTTTGGAATTTTCCTTTCTTACATCTAAGAATGAAAAAATAGCAGCCACCGAGTTCCCGGAACTGGTCTGACCCCAATGTTATGACAAACTGTTCTGTTGCTTACAGCTAAGCCGTGTTGTTTCCCTCCCCAACACGAGCATAAACAACCTTGAAGAACGTCCATGAAAAACAAGGTCACCACGCC
>NW_007735720.1:65313-67989 GCF_000696425.1 Galeopterus variegatus | reverse complement strand
GGAGCAGAGGGACAGAATGGAGAGACCTAGGTGGAACAGAGTAATCAGTGACAGACCTACACTGGGGGCATGGAAGCTGGTGCCCGAGGCCAACCAGGATGCTCATGGAGACCCCTCATGCCTTCCACCTGCAGGTTATTCAGCAGCCTTGCACTTTACCCAAGCAGCTACTTTTTTTCCCCTGCTCTTAAAAATTTCTGCTGCCTAATGACAGTTGGGACTGAAGGAGACAGTCACTTGTCTCTAATAGTTAAGGGAGATGGTGTGGCAGGAAGTCCTAGTGAGATATTGATACGTGTTTAATTTTTGGAATTTTCCTTTCTTACATCTAAGAATGAAAAAATAGCAGCCACCGAGTTCCCGGAACTGGTCTGACCCCAATGTTATGACAAACTGTTCTGTTGCTTACAGCTAAGCCGTGTTGTTTCCCTCCCCAACACGAGCATAAACAACCTTGAAGAACGTCCATGAAAAACAAGGTCACCACGCCACCCACACACACCCCGGCTAGATGAGAGACAGCTGCTGCATTGTCAATCACAGCTTTGTCCTCGCTCTAGTCCGCCCTCCCCAGGGACACAATTTACTGAGATCCCCAATCATAGAATTGCCCCTTTTCGTACAGCACCCAAATCCAGAGTGAGACCCCCTTCCTGAAGCCCTCCCCGAACCCCCAAACAAAGCCCTCATCCTCCCACAGGTCCTTTCTGTCATCTTCTTGCCTAGGTGTCCCAAGGTTCCTGACGGTGTGTGGTTTCCCTCCCAGCAACCAGTAAGGAACTGACTGGTGCCCTGTGGGGTGTTCAGGGTCACTGGCCAGTTGGACATTGACATCATATCAACATTGGGATGTACAGACCCAAGAAGGTAGCAGGGCCCATCGTGCCTCCTTCTCCAGGGGCATCTGCACAGCTCAAAGTAGAAATGGTCTGAGGAAAGTGTTGCTTCTGATTTAGTGGGGAAGGCTGAGCAGTCTGATTAGATGCTGTGCTGTGTCTCAGAGGTGAGGAAGAGGAGGAGATTATTTAAGGGAAGGGGAGAAGGAAGGGGAAAAGAGGCAAGGAAGGGAAAGGAGGTAGGAGAGAGAGAGCAAGAGAGAGAGAGAGAATCCAGACCTGGACAGGGCCTGTGGGTCATGGGCTATAGGTCATGTCAGTGGTGGCAGCTGGGCTTCCAGGGTGTGGGAGGCCCCTGGCCTCAGGGCTCCCATCCCAGGCCAATGCTATTTCTGTGTCCCATGCATGGCACAGGAGCAGTCACACTGAGATTACATCCGCTAGCTTGGACAGAGAGCATGCCAGCTGTGGTCAGCAAAGACTGAAGACCAGGGGTCTCTACAATTTCTTTGCTTTTTGTAAGATCCCTGTGATCTCCATAAGACCCCCTGGGTTGGAGTGTGGCCTCAAAAGGCTGAGCTTTAATCTGAATAAATTTCATGTACATCCGAGCTTGCAATGGCAAAATGTTGCTGCTGCCTGCAGTTATTTATCCCATGTCAAGCAGTTTCAACAGGTGATTGACCCAGGGGTCCAAATAGCTGCCATCTTTCAGAAAAGATGCCATGGCTTTTTTTTTTTTTGCAGAATGAGAAAGATTGGACTCTTTTCCCAACTGGTTGAAATTGTTTTGACTCAGTCATTAAACCTCACAATTAATTCGTCTTCTGAGCAAATGTTTTCTACTGGCTGAAGTGCTTGTGTGTTGCTGGGAGCACAGTTAGTTGTGCTACTCTAAACACAAAAGGAAAACAGTCAATCAATGTGCGTTCAATAAACCTTTCTTGTCAACGAGAGACTTGCCTTTTTAAAAGAAAGCACACAGCTGGCTCTCATACCCCCAAACCTTTGGAAAGCTGCAAATTCATAAATAAAGCCCCAAATAGAATCTGAGCATGAGCTGCCTTATCCAAGGTGTGAAACACTTAGCTCTAAACAAACCCTCTTTCTCGAAACTGTTACCATAAACAATGCGATTAAATATAACACGGGGTATGGAAAGAGCTGGGAAAGAGCCAAGAAAGGAATGTGCAGATTTGGTTAATACAAAGCACTTATATTTTCTGCTCAGCCCCTTCCATGGACAATCCTCTTCATATTTTGAGAGTGAGATTTTTTTCTCTTTGCTTGAATTCCAAAGATGATGATGACAAACATGTCTTGATAGGTGAATTTGCTAGGGTCGAATCTCCAAGCTTTGTTTACCTTTAGTGTGAAAATGAGAAAGCACAGGAGCCTGAGGATCTCACACTGAGGTCGAGAGGTGTCCAACAAGTCACCTGAGGTGTGTCTGTGGGCAACACATCCTGGCGGCTACAAAAGACCTGGGAGGTTTTTATCACAGATGATTCCTGTAGTGGATGAATTATGTCCCCCCAAAACTCATTGAAGCTTGAATTGTGTCCCCCAAGTTTTATGTATTAGAAATTGAGCCCCCACTGTGACTGTTAAGAGGATGGGAAATCCTATTATGGTGATTGAAGGGTGGAGCCTTGAAGGGGTGATTGGATTGTAGGACCGTGCAATAGTGAATGGATTAAAAATGGTGGTCAGGGGTGTGGTTCTGAGGGCTTTTTTTTTTTTTATTTTTTATTTTTTTATTTTTTTATTTTTTTTTTATTTTTATTTTTTTTAAAATTTTTATTTTGTCAATATACACTGTATATGATTATTATGGCCC
>NW_007735720.1:56878-64842 GCF_000696425.1 Galeopterus variegatus | reverse complement strand
GGTCTGTCTTTCTGGCTCTCTCTTTCTCTCTCTCTCTGCTTCCACCATCCTGCAATGTGAGACCACTGGGTCACTGTCACTTCCACCAGATGGACTTTGGACTTCCCATCCTCAGAAACTGTAAGCAATAAATGTTGTTTGTCTTTATAAATTACCCAGTTCCAAGTATTTTGTTATAAGCGGTGAAAACAGACTAATACATTCCCTAACATGGCAAAACAAACAAACCGAAGACCTTATACCACGTCCCACTTATTCGTTCTATGTAGAATTAAATCGTGAGTTTATTACTCAGGGGTGGGGGGAGGTGTAGACAGGACACACAGAGAGAGAACGTTCAGCTGAGATCCAAAAGCCTAGCTTAGATTAGAATTTCTTTATTTCCCCGTTAATAACCTACATGCAATTTATGTTTTTCTGATAGCAAAGGAATACATTTACACTTTTGCTTTTCAACACATTGGTTCTCTTTGATAATTTATCTGCATAAAAGAATAAGGATGTGTGTAATATTAAAACATGATTAAAAGGTATTTAGAATTGCCCTTTTAGTTCCAGATGCTTGCCAGAACACCTCGCCTGTGCTCACCCTCATGGGCAGCCTGAAAAGCATGCTTTCGTCGGTCTCCACCGTCCTTCCTGCCACTGGCTGCCAGGCCCACTGAGAATTTCGTCACATGCCAAGTTAGAAGGCCCAATTTGCTAACATTCAGCCTTTTGTGTTCCATCCAAGTTCCACATTAAGCAGTTTGCACCTCAGAAAGCATTAGTAGGTTTATGTTTCTGGAAGTATTTTTCATCATTCATATTTAAATTATGTTCCTTTGAGGAGGAGATAAAGGCTGAAAATTTTTATCAAGGGACAAATAATGTAGGTAGTGAAAAATCTCAGCCTTTTATTATTTAAGGTATAAAACATTCCAACAGTAAGCAAAATGCTTAAATAACATAAGGTTTAAGTACAACATATTTAGGGATGGAAGTGGTTGGAGGGGTTAAATATAATGAGTTGATTGTTTTAAAATGTTCTTATTTATCAGGCTGGACAGTTGATCCGCTATTTGCTGCAGATCAAGCAACCTTTCTCAGGTGTGCTTGATTCTCAAGCAGGAGTGTTGCATCCCCTGCCAAACAGGGACCAAAACCTAGAGCTTGTCAAGGGAATTTTGATTTTCTTCCCTGAAAATAATTCCGCTGGGGGAAGAAACATAAGACCAGGCAACAGCACCATTACTGAAAAGATATTTTCAATTTGGATAGTATTTCATAAAATATAAAGGCATAACTTTTATTTTTTTAGTCTTATAAAAGTGATAACTCAGAATAAACTCTTTTTAAAAGAGAAATTTTAGGGCCAGCCCCGTTGCTCACTCGGGAGAGTGTGGCGCTGGTGGCGCCGAGGCCGCAGGTTGGGATCCTAGATAGGCATGGCTGGTGCGCTCACTGGCTGAGCGTGGTGCAGACCACACCGTGCCGAGGGTTGCGATCCCCTTACTAGTCAACAAAAAAGAAAAATTTTAAAAGTAGTTGGGCTCGTTATCACAAAAACAAGGGAAAGTCATAGTGTGGAAGAACCCTGCTTGCGAGCTTCCTGATGGGATAGTGGATAAGCTGAAATGCTTGGGAGATGATTCTAGAATTCCTCATGGGACTGTCACAAGATGGTAGCTACTGATTAGTTTAAGCACTTATGAGGTGCCAGGCAGGCTGTTCTAAGGCCGGGACTCTCACACCTCAGTGGGACCTGAGAATGTGACCTTACTTTGTAAAAAGATTTTTGCAGGTGTTAATTAAGTTAAGGATCTCGAGCTGAGATCATGTGGGATTATGCAAGTGGACCCTAAATCCAGTAACCAGTGTCCTTATATGAGACAGGAGAGAAGACACGGGGGAGGGGGAGAGCCATGTGAAGATGAGGGTGGAGATTGGAGCCAAAGGACACCAAGGATTGCCAGCAGCCACCAGAGCCAGAAGAGACCAAGTAGGTCCCTTCCCTAGAGCCTTTGGAGGAAGTGTGGCCCTGCTGACCCTCAGTTTTGAACTTGACCTCCAGAACTGTGAGGGAATAAATTTGTAGTATTTTTGTGGTAATGTGTTATGGTGGCCCTAGGAGACTCACAGCCCATCAAAGGTAGCAGGTTAGCACACGGTGGAGCAGGAGGTGACTGGGCACCCGCTCTAGCCCTGGGCTTTGCGCTCCTTCCTGTCCAGTGGGGTCCTTCCTGGCCCCTCCTGCATCCAGCCAGGGGTCGATCCCTCGTGCCTCCCACGAGCCTGTGTCTTCACTCCATGCCCACGGGCATGTCTGCATGCCTTCACCTCTCCTCCTCCTGGCCCTCTTATGGTGCGTGTGTTGGGGTGTGCACGTGGCTCTGAGGGGTGGTAGGGAGGGGTGGTTCATCTTCCTCTTGTACAGGCACTATTGCCATGTGTAATTCCTGCTGTCTTTGTTCTAAAAGGCTGTGGTCCTTGGATTCAAATCATGCAGAAGATCAGATAGTTTGAAATGGGGAAAAGCAGGAAAGGGGCATTTCACTAACTCTACACCTTATCTCCCAGCTCCCAGCAGTTCCGCGGACGTGGTGTGGACATTGCCAGGCCTCACTCGCCAGGGTGGGGGCTCCTTCCTGTGGCAGCAGAGGGAGTTCAGCACATTTGTTTTCAATGTTAAGTTTTCATTTCTCTGGTGTAAATACCTGAGAGTGGGATTGCTGGGTCACATGGTGAGTGCATGTTTACTGTTGTAAAAAATGACAAACTGTTTTCCAGAGTGGCTGTACCATTTTACATTTCTACCAGGAATATTTGAGAAATCCAGCCTTTCCATGTCCTCACCAGCACATTTCCCTTCTCAGAAGCCTGTCATAGCTCTGGGGTATAAAGTCTCCTCCTCAAGCACCATGGGCTCCCAGCCTGCAGCCTCCAAAGGTTCCCAGAAGTGCAGAGCATCACCAGGCATCCGCTCTCTGCTGGGGAGGGCATCCTTCTATGGGTGAGCATACTTAGGGGCTTGTAGAAAGGACCCTGTGACTTTGTACTTTATTTTCCAGCCCCATCTGTGCTACGAAACTGTGAAGACATCACAGTGACCAATGCCAAAAGTCATGCTCTGCCATGTGCCCCGTGATGACTGCTTGTCTCACCTCCATCACAGCAACCCTATGAGGTGGATGCTGTCATAGTACCCACTTCACAGATGTGTACACTGAGGTTAGGGAGGGTAAGTGGCCCCACAAAGTGTTTCATAGCTGGCGAGGCTGACCACTGAGCCCTGGTCTAACCTCACACACCAAGGCCTCCCAAATCTTGTGCTGATGCATGTGGTGCTTGTAGACTGTAGGCCCACACGAGTGTCTCCCTGGTGAGAGCAGCAGCCTGGTCTTCACTTATGACCCCTCATGCTCCAGGCTCAGTCCCACCAGTTCTCAACACATGTTTACCAAAGACAATTTGGTAAATAGCAATTGAAAAAAAAATTGTATTTAGTGACATGAATGGACCAGACAAGTGCCTGTCGGAGTGGCTTAGACCAGAGCTACTCAGAGCCATTGACCGATTCATCCCTTGATCAGATGCGAGGGGTGGGAGGGAGAAGGCTGGTTCCAAGGCTGATTCTGGATCCCACCCCGGACTCGCAGGAGCCGTGTGCACCTTGACTGGATTGGGGCCCAGGAATCTGCATTTAACAAGGTCTCCAGTGACACTGAGACCCCGCCTCATCCTCATGGTCATCCTCCTGGAGGCAGACAGAGGTAGGGTTGGCCCCTGTTCCACTAGGACAGGGATTACATCCTGTGAGTTTGCAAAATCAATGCCAGGGAACAGAGGTACCCAGATTTCCAGAAGATGAGTAATCACCTTGGGGATAAACTGTGAAAAGCTAACATTGTTATAAAAACGTATTTAGCTGTAGAGTGAAAAATATAGAAAACACAAATTGGTCTGCGGGTGGGGGTGGAGCGAGGGCTCCTTCCAGAAGGTACGAGCAGTTCTAGGTCGGCCTCCTTGGGCTGCTTTCCCTCCAAGATAGCAGATCAACAACACTCAGGCACAGAGAGGAGGAGGATGTGCCGCTGTGACACGTTGTCTTGGGATTTTGCAGGGACACAAGAGGAGTATGAAGAGCACAAGGTTACATTTTTTTGGAAAACAGAAACAGAGAGGAAAGGAAGGAAGAGAGAAATGGACGGCGTAGGCTGACTGGCAGGTGAATCAGCAGCCTCTGAGATAGCTGCCGTTGTATAATGTGGTGTTTTCCTGCAATTTAAAACAAAGCCAGGAACAACACAAAGGTTAAACATGGAGGGATTTAACTTCACACTCTCCGGGAAATGGAACTTCCTGCGTCCGAGACGGGAACCTGGTGGTTTCTGTAGAACCCAGTGGCGAGGGTGTCGGGGCCGGGGTCCTCGGGAACAGGAGCTCACGCAGGGGAGAGGCCGGCAGAACATGCTCCTGGCTCCTGTCAGTAGGGTCTCAATCGCATCCCCAAACCACTTCGTCTCCCTCCATCGTCCTCTGACTGTGTGGCCCAGTGTCCACCCAAGAGAGGGCCCATCGGAGGAGTTTTCAAAGCCTCGGGTTTTCATCCCCCTGGGCATGGGCCTGGATTGCTAATCCTGCTGTCATTCCCAGGTGTCCTGCGTCTGAGACACTTGCCTCTCCACTGGCATTGTGGCCAGTCTCAGGGAATCCTGCTAAGTGGGAACTTTATGTGGATGTAGGCCCCTGGCTCCTGCAGATTTGTTCTGGCATGAGACCTGAGAAAACGCTCTTCAAACCACTCTTCTGTTATAAGACAGACTCCTCCTCTCTGCTGGGAGAGTCCCAGGTTTCATTGCCTTAAATATTCCTCTTTATTACCCACTGGCTGGGCTAATTCCAGGGAACCCAGAACTGCACATGAAAACCCAAAAATGCTGTCTCCAGGAAGGTAGAGAGACCAGGCTGTCCACTTGCCCCTAGCGAGCTGTTTTGCTCCTGGCCGACCTGTTGTCCAAGTTACTTTTCTTCCTGTTTCCCTGTCTGTCAATGCGGATCTGAGAGAACCTCAGAGCATTGTTGTGAGAATTAACAGAGTTCAGTCAAGACAAGGGTAAGGAATAAGACACAGGCCAGGTTTATTTGATGGTAGAGGGGATTTTCTGTGTGCGCGCGCGCGCACGTGTGTGTTTCCAATAATTGTGACCCAGATTCCTAGTTTATAATGCCACAGACAGTACATAGACTTGGCGATCAGTAATTTGCAAAAACATCCTATTTTAACTTTAATTTCATTAAAAAAACCGGTTCGCTTTGTTGAAGTGTGAAATAAAGGTTATGTGGTTGAATAAAGTAAGTTTTAAATGAGTAACAACTGCCTGTTTTCTGTGGAAACACTGTGGCCCAGCTCGAGGTCAGGCGAGTGTGGCCTCCTTTCGTGTCCCTAGCCTTTCCTCGCCACCTCCCTACCTGCTTCTCCCTCGGACAGACGTCTATACCAAGGATTTTCCATGGAGCCTGGGGAAGGGTATCGTGGCCTCGGTGTGACCGTCACGCTCTTCAGCGTGTTGCCTCCATGCTCCCCAGCCAGTCACGGTGAAACAAATATCATCTTCGTTTCCCTGTTTGTTGTGTCTGGATGTACAGGAAAGTGCTCCATATTTTTTTAAAGGAAACATAAATTTCATGCTAATTCTATGTTTTGTTTTTTTCCTCTCTGTGTGCCTCTCCAGAGCCTCCAAATGGACATTGGAAATCGGGCAGAGGTGGCACCCCTTTGGGGCCCATTCCTCGGGGCAGGCACCGGTCAGGAGTGTGCCCATAGCCTGGCCTGAGAGTCTCTGCACAGCACCTGAAGTGGAACTGCCCAGACGCCCCCAGGGTCCCTGTTGTCCCACGCTCCACACGGCGTCTTCTTTACTCAGAACTTTGCTTCTTAGAGCACACCCCTCACTGAGAACAAACACTGTGTCAGAAACACACCAGGCACTTCTGGAAGGCAGCGTCATGGCTGTGCTGGAAGGGGCACCCACAGGGTCTGCACGCAGCTCGCTCACCACCTCCTGAAGGACATCTGGGCTGTTGACGGTGTGGGCTGTTATGACTAAAGCCGCTTTGAAAACTGATGGGCAGATTTTCGTGTGAATGTTAAGTTTTCATTTCTCTGGTGTAAATACCTGAGAGTGGGATTGCTGGGTCACGTGGTGAGTGCACATTTACTGTTGTAAAAAAGGACAAACTGTTTTCCAGAGTGGCTGTGCCATTTTACATTTCTACCAGCAATATTTGAGAAATCCAGCCTTTCCATGTCCTCACCAGCATTTGATGTTATCATTATATTTTTAAAAATTTTAGCCCTCTGGTAGATACATAATACTCTCTCATGGTGGTTTTAATTTGAATTTTCCTGATGGCTACCAATGTTGAACATGGTTTGATGTGCTCATCGGCTATCTGAATATCCTCTTCAGCGAATGCCTTTTTACTCTTGAGTTTTGAGAGTTATTTGTATATTATAGATGTTAGTCCTTTGTTATATATGTGGCTTGCAAAACTTTTCTCCTGGTATGTAGTATGTCTTTTCATAAGCTCAATAGGGTCTTTTTCAAAGCAAACGTTTTAAATTTTGTTGAAATCCAGTGTATCCTTTTCTGGATGTTGTTCTTGATGTCAAGTCTAAAAACTGTTTCCTTAGCCTAGATCCTGAAGATTTTCTCCTCTTTTTTTGTTTTTCTAAAAATTTTATAGTTTGATGTTTTTAAGTTAATGATCCGTTTTCAATTTATTTTTGTAGAAGGTGTGGGATTTAGACTGAGGTTCACGCTGCTTCTTCAGTCAAGTTGCTGTAGCACCATTTGTTAAAACTGTTATCCTTCCTCCACTGAATTATTTCTGTACCTTTTTCGAAAGCCCATTGGGCATATTTGGGTGGGTCTATTTCTGGCTTCTCTATTCTGTTCCATCGATCCACGTGTCTATCACTTCTTCAAAACCACAGTGTCTTAATCACTGTAGATTTATGGTAAGTCTTAATATTGGGTGGAGTGATTTTTCTCACTTTAGTCTTTTCCAACATTATTTTTTAGCTACTCTAGGTTCTGCATTTCATGTTTTTTAAGTGCTGAGAAGCTTTTGCTAGCATAAGAAGTGTTATGAAAAATGATGGTGTTATGAAAAAGAAAATAATTCTGTATTTAGAAAGCCAGTCTTCAGTGTATAGTGATATTGGTGAACAATTAGGGAATTCCTTGGATGCTGGAAAGTATGGTAACAAGTTAGTCCTGAGAGGCGAGTGAGCTGGTCTCCCCTGTGGGACCACAGCTGCTTTCTAGAGCTGGGATTGGGGTGACTCTCTTGGAGGAAACATGTGGCCAGTCTCAGCCCACAGAAATGGTGATGTGGGATTAGAGGCCCAGGCCTGAAGCCAGGACCCCAGCAGACCACATCTTTGGAGAGAAAACTAGATAAGTAAAGACTCACTTCACCAAGGGAGACACTCCTTGGGTTGCTTGTCCTGGTCTCGGTCCTGAACAGAGGGAAATTCTAGTGAAAAGGAAGCCCCGAGAATTCCCAACCTGAAGGCAATCATTAGGTACCTTTGGGGCTCCCTTGGGTTGCTTGTCCTGGTCTCGGTCCTGAACAGAGGGAAATTCTAGTGAAAAGGAAGCCCCGAGAATTCCCAACCTGAAGGCAATCATTAGGTACCTTTGGGGCTCAGCTGTGTTGGCACAGAGGTATCATACTATTTTATTATTAATTTTTTTATTTTTAAAATTTTGACATTAACTTTTACATATTTGAGGGGTTCAGTATGTTGTTTCAAAACATGAATATACTGCACAATGATTCACTTAGGGTAGATGTCACTGTTTTGTTCCCATTAATCTACTCCTTCTCTTCCCCTTACCCCCACCATTGTGCTGGAATCTCAGATCCTTCTGCCCCTTCCTGTGCAGGTTGTGAGTCAGGTAATTGAAAGAAGA
>NW_007735720.1:53658-56487 GCF_000696425.1 Galeopterus variegatus | reverse complement strand
GTAGAGTCTACAAGCATGATGGACAGCTGCTTCCAATGCAATCTTAATCATTAAGGGCTAGCCATAAAGGAAAACCAAGTTAGTTCTACAGTGTTTCCATGAGTGTGGGGGGTTTTTCATGTTTACATACCTACCTTACAACTCAGCAGTTCTATTCCTGGGTGAATACTTAGAGGACCACTCTTATAAGTAGAAGCAGATACACAACAGTGTTGATACACTATGTTGCAAAATCTGGGGACAACCCAAATCTTCATCAGCAGTAAAACAAATTATGGCATCCATAGTGCAAACAAACTAACCACAGCTATACCCAGCAACACAGTAGCTATCAGAAAGAGACCCTTGAGTGCAATAAGTAAATTACAGCAAGGCTACGTGAACACTGAGGGACACATCTAGACATAGCAAAATTAAAAGGTAAAAGAAGTGAATGAAAAATACAAATTTTAGACTGGTGGTTCCTTCTGCGAGGGAGGATGGAGCTGAGATCAGATTGGCGCAGGGAACTTCAGACAATGCTGTCTGGCTTAAGATGGGCGGGGTGTCCACAGGTGTATTATTCTTATTATCACTGTTATCATTATTTAATTTGCACTGATCCATTACACATAACCTTAAACAGTAAGAAGAAATAAAGCCTTCTTACTCTTAAGTGGGAGAGCTGGAGGGTGGTGAGCCTGGAATGGTCTTGATGGAGCCGCTGAGTGTGCAACTAAGACATACTGTTACCAAAAAGTCCTTGTCCATCTGAAATTCAGATCGACCTGGGCATATTGCATTTAATTGCTAAGCCTGGCAAGCCTGGCTTCAAGGTGTTTTAACTGGACTCTGATAAGCAGATATCGCACTCAGGAGGTGAGTCTGCTGCTTTTTAAAACATGAGCCCCAAGCCTGACATTCCCACAAAACACAGGTGACTTCCCTCAAGGTGACAGATTTGGGTATGAGTAGGTTATAACACAAGAGAAAATCGGTTGACATGTGACCATGTGGGCTGTCTTTGCTGCTCTCCAGTTGTCAATAAACAAGCTCCTTTGAATGATATTCATCTTATAACACATCTTTCAGGGGCAGCATCTGCCAGTGAGCTCTGGGCATAGAGGTGGGCAGAAAGGTCTGTGGGGATCCAACTGGGCGGTCATCAGGATTGTAAAATATTTAAATGTCAGATGCCATTCAAGGTTAATCCTCTGATAAGGAGCATCACTTTTAGAAGACACAAATCGCTGACTCCTCATAAATGTGATTCTGCCGGGAGGGGATCTTTGTACTTCTGCTTGGCTGACCTGGGGAGGCACTGGGGCCTCTGACCTGTTGAAGCCATGACTGGGTAGCAGGGCCAGACTGCGGAGAGCTGGGAAGTGTCCACTGGGGCTGCAGGGAAGCCACACAGCCTATTTACCAAGTGGGCGGAAATCCAGTTTTGGATGCCAGGCTTTTATTGTGGTGACATGCTCCAGGCCTTCTGAGATATCCCTGCTTTGGAAGACTGGTCCTGCTTCCCTTGCTGGGATGCTCCTGATAGGGACAGTGCCACTCACGGGGCCTCTGGGGACCAGCTGGAAAGGTCATGCTCATTGGTGGGCACAGGTTCACACAGGAGAGGCCTTGGTGCAAAGCACCTGGAAGAATAAGCAGATTCCACGGAGGTATTTAAGGGGACCTCTCTCCTTGCCACCAGACCTACACTGTCACATGATTTTGCAAGGAAGCCATTAACCCCTGGCTGCCAGGGCCTTGACAAAGACTAGCATTTGCATTATCTTCAGAGGCTGACAGGGAGGCATGTGAGACAGAATGTTCTTCCCAGAGATTGTTGCTGGAGCCTGCGAGTGTTTTAGATATAAGGAAACAGATTCACCACGCGATTTGGAAGCTGGCTTGTTGTGTTTTCAGAGCATATGTATAAAAATTAGTCATTATCTCAAAAGACAAAACGGCAAGACAGAAAAAGTGGCACAGTAAATATGAGGACTGTTTGTTGAAAATAAAAAAGTGTTTTCCCTCAATTGGGGCCAATATCTGGGAGGTGGTCCTTACCTGGGTGGGGCCACTTGCTTCACTAGAGGACATTTGGAAGCATTGTCACAGTGGCTCAGGGTGTTACTGTTGTGCCCTGACTGGGGGCAGATGACAGCACAAACACTAAGCATCCGACAAGGTGCACAAGGAAGAATCGTCCCCCCTGCCCCTGAAATACCCACAGGGCTCCCATTAAAACGCACTGGGAGCAGAGGAGAAACGTAAACATGTTGTCACTTTGCAGAGCTTCCATCCCAGTCCTGCTAGCTCCCTAAGGAAAAGCTTTAGACTTGACCGTGGACTGCTAGTACATTAAAATACATTTGAGATTCTGATATGTGTTCTCCATTTATTGATGCTATATTTTACAATAGGAAGACGGGCTCTCTGAGGAAGACAGAAAACTTCATTTAAATACTAGTAAGGAAGAAACCCAGGTGTAAATGGGAAGGAAGTTTGCTAATTAGGCTTTCGCGCTGGGATAATAGGAGAAGGGGAAGAATCACAGGCTCTGGACTTTGGCTAGCTATAATTCCCCAGCATGTTAGCCCAGCAGACTTGGAAAAGTCTTCTCCCCCAATGTGTCAGTATGTCACCTGTCCTGTCAAGCATGGAACCTGTTTGGGGTGAATTAGATAATGAATGTGAACACCTTGAACAACTCGAGGAGGTACATAACTGTAAGGTAAGGGTAATAGTGCTGACGGAGATACCAAAGCACACACCACCCATGTCTCCAAATCAAACAGATGTGGAAGTGGAAGGAAAAAAAAATTAATCTTAGAATGTGAACTTCAGGATCTA